>NW_024581137.1:48838827-48936461 GCF_017639235.1 Corvus kubaryi | reverse complement strand
CCAATATCTGTGGGATAATAAAGTCAAACCAAATAAAAATAAAAGCATCTTTGACACAAAAGGAAGAATTATTTTCAACTTTAAATTTGAAATTTCAGTTGAAAAAATATGGCCAGACAGAAGGACAAAGTGCATTTCTTTCCAAATTTCTTTCCAAAACCAAACTACTGAACATCTACTTCAGAGGCAGCAGAGCAGAGCTATGTGTCCCAGCCAATGCATGACCTATGCAAACTTTCCCTGATGTTACACAGCAATAACTTATTCAATCTCCTCTTTAATTCAAGAAAGCTTGTCAGCAATCAAGGGGTTAAATCCCACTTCTCATCTTCCTCCTCTCCTCAGCTTCCCACACAAGACTGAACCTATTTCATAAATGAGAGCTGTCCTCCTACATAAGATTCATATTAATAAAATCATTCTTGGAGGATCACAGGCTCCATCTATCCCAGCACATTAAGCAGTGCCAGGGAATGCTCCCAGGAGAAGGAACCTGATGGTCTGCACTCTCACGGTGGAAGATGGCCCCTGGCAGCACCTGGCCCCAAACCAGGCAGTGCTCTCCCAAGCCAGTCTCTGGCCATCCATCAGCTGGGATGTGACCAACCTGTTTCGGACCGTAAGGCTCAGCAGTGCTGGCCCGGGCTCCACTGTGCCAGCTGGCCCCGCTGCCAGGGCAGCCACAGCCTTTCCATGCACAGAGAAATGCCAGCAGCATGCAGCGTGTGCAGCCTTGGAGCTCCAGCTGCTTTACGTTTAGGTGTCTTTACCAGTCTCTTGTACAGCCCTTGGACAGCAGAACCAGCTTCATGGTACCTGCTCCCCACAAGTTAGCTCTCCTCTGACTTTGGATACTGTCAGCATTTCCAGCAGAGACAACGCACCGTAACACTGGTGAGGGATCTCCTATGGTCCAGTCATCAACTTGGTAGTGTAAAAAATCCAATGAGTTTAACTCTGGGAAATGTGTTCTGTTTGTGTTAGTCAAATCTGGGTGAAACAGAAGCAAAACACTATTTTAAATGGACTCTATGAGTGCATAACACAGGCTCTAGATGCCAGGGCCTTCTACAGCTGCACTGAGCTGGGGGACAGCACTTCAGCAAAGGCATTCAAAAATGCCTACATTGTAACTCTTTAAAAGGGCAAATCAAGATCTTTTCTTGCACCCAAAAAAACCTTTGCCATACATAAGAGAAATCAGACAAGTGCTACTGGATTTGATTCTACTGTTTCAATAAAATACAAATGCTAAGAGGGCAGGACAAGGGATATGAGGGCTTTATTATCCTCACCAGCCAATACTCCATGATATGGAGCTCACAGGACTCAAACCTGTATCGCTTCAAGGTCTGTCACACATCCCCCATGGTCAGGGTTGTCTGCAAAAGCTGACAGTGGAGAAGACTGGTTTTAACACTAACTTCTGCCATCACTTGCCTTAGCACCTGGAGTGAAGGACAGAGGGGGAAGTCACACACACAGGGATCTCTGGTACAGCAGATGAAGGTGCACAGTCCACATTCAGCCCTCCCTTTGGACCTGAGCACCAGTGGTACTACAGAAAACAACACTCAGGAAACAACCAGCACTACAGCTGGCCAGCTCCAGTATTGCCAGTGGTGTAACTGGGCAGACTCAGGCTGCAGGACAGGCACTGAGGTATTCTGGGCTATGACAGATGAGATGCAAAAGTTGAAGGTGTTACTGCCAAGTCTTACCATCATTTCCCAAAGCCTTCGTTCAGCCCTTCTGCTGGAGGTGGCAAAACCAACACGGTGTGAGCCCCAGCCAAGGGCACCAGCACCTCAAACTGTCCCTGTAAATCCCATCCTCTGTAATTACAGTCAGTGATGAAGATGCAGCTCTCGAGACACAGAGGGCAATTAATTACCAGAATTGGCATTGCTGGTTTTAAGTATCACACTAAACATGCATTAACAAAAGGCAGCACTGTATTATATATTTTTGGATCAGAACACTCAATCAGTACATGTTAGAATACAGGAACATTAGGTAAAAGCAACAACAATTTGAAAAATACGATCTAAAAATCAAGCTTAGAGAGAAATAGAGTTTTCTTTTTCCAGATGACCGGCATAACACAAAGTGACTTAACTCATCTGACAAGATGGATTACAGCTGGCCCCTTATCTCTTGGCCTGCTTAGTAACATGAAAGGAAAAGAAAAACAATGCATTAATTGACGGTGGAGAACGTTTTTCTTCCTAATGGTTTCCAGCCAGAATTTTTGAGCCTGAGCCATTTCCCAAATAATGGCTAGCATTTGTGTACACATTACTTTCTTTCATGTGACAAGGAAATGTAACTTTTCTTTGAAAACATACTCATTAAAGAAGCAAACCCCTTCCCCTCCCCAGAAGCCTTTGCACCCCATTCATAAGTGTGACACAGTATAATCACTTTAAAAGTCTGGACAAACTGCAGATCCTTTGAAAACTCCCACAGCAGAGACACAGCCATGTGTCTACTCTCCAATGCCCTCTATTAGATCAGGCCTACCCAATATTTTAAGGTTATTTGCAATGCGACAACCATCAGAGATCTCAATCACGTTGAGAGTTATTCTAGGAAACACATTAAAAAAAAAAAATCAAAGAAACCAATGATTATCACAAATAATTGAAAGGAGTAGGCATCATTAACAGTCATAATATTACATAGGTTGATTATATGCTCAGAAGTCACTTGGAAGTATTTATTTTCTCTGAGCTTTTCAGCTCAGTTTCACAGAGCCCTTTCAAGGAAAGGAAGTGCACAAAGGGAGTTGCAGATGATTGTGCTGTACTTCTCACCAGCCTCGGTGCCCAGGGAGATGCAAGTGTGACGGCTGATGAAATGCAGCGCAGTGAGGTGATCAGCAGTGCACCTGAAATTCCCTTCTCTACTACCAACATGTGGATCCTCAGAAGACAAACTCAACTGCAAAAGGGCTCAGTGAAAGTCTCCAGCCACTGTATGCTGTGTCTACTAGATGCAGAAAACAAATACCTAAGGAAACATAGATCAAGACAGTGTGTCCTGTAAATCTGTGCCACACCGTCGGCAATGCCTTGGGTTAAACAAATGCATCTGCTTGAGCCTCATTTTCTTGCCCTCCATTGAGATCAGACCACAGAGAGCATGGCATCTCTCCAACACAGGGCCCTGAGCTGTTCCCAGAACAGAGACCATTTAGCACATGACCAGAAGAAATTAAGATATTTTTTCTATTACAGCAAAACTGCTTGGTCTCCCTGCTTGGGCTGCAGCCCAGGAGAGACTTAGTTAAAAGAAATGGCAACTGCAGTAGAGTTCAATGCCTGAGACTAAAGCTGAAACTCAGTTTTACATGTAAACAGATGCATTATGAATGTGCAGGCATGCAAAATTAATTTAAACCCACCCTGAAAACAGGGAGCTGAAAGATGTTCCCTTGTGGAAGCAATCCCAGCAGTGCTGCCATGCCAAGCACTGCCTACCTGACCGGGCAGAGTGGCATGTTGAACACCCACCACTTAGAGCAAAGACAAGGCTGATGCTGCACATCAATTCCTATTATTTTATTTATAACCCCAGTGCTGAGATGTGTACCAGCTATGTGGGGCAAGGAACACTTCCCTACTCTCTCTCTCACTGATGGATCAGTGGAAAGTTCATGCTGCAGCTTTCAGTGATTAGCAACAATTACCACATAAGGCTGGCAACCACCCATAAGAATGCAGCCACCAACTCTTCCCTCAGGTATGATCACAAACTGGGGATCCAAAAAAGTCCAGGCCTCTGTTGCGGTGGATATCACAAGATCTTACAGATATCTGTAATTTGGGAAGGCCTCACAGAATGCTGTATTTTTCAGGTGATAGCAAGGTATCTAAGGAGTACACTTACTCCTGTCAGCAGCTCTCTGAAACATTTAAAAGTTCATTTTAAGAGTTATAAATATATTTCATAATCATCCCAAGGGAGTTTTTCCTCTTCAATAAAGCTACTGTACTTGGCAAGGAAGCAGTGTGACATTTTTTCCCCAAAGGCTTTGGAGTAATAAATGATAGCTAAAATGAAATTTTCTATTAGGCTTAAACCCTTTGCAGGACAGGCTTTAAGAAGAAAGGTTTGGATTAGGAAGTCCAAATTTAAAAATCCTGAAATGTAAATGTTAGAGTACTTGAAACACAGACACGACTGATACACAGAGATTAAACTAATTTAAGGCAAACTCCCAGACAACTCTTTGGTTGACAGACAACTGAGGGCTTGGAGATATCTCTTACTGACTTTCACAAACTTCCTCTGAAAATGCACCATAAACTAAACAAAGATAACCTTATTAAAACACTATGTCATTTCATTGATACTGAGTTGCATTCAGAAAATAGTTCAAGTATCTTTCAGCACACTCTAGAAAGATGTTTGTTCTTGAATGAGCTCACTTGAAGTACACATAATAGAAAGAGTAAAATTATCAGCCTGGGGGTCTGACATTTTTAGAATCTAGAAATAACAAGTTAACGTGCAAAATCTTAAGTTTAGGTCACCAAATTATGAAGGTTTTTAAAAAATCAAATTGGATTATTTCTCTTGTGGTTTTGAACTGTTAGCTATATATGTGATTCACATTTTCAAAACTTTTAATGTGAACATGATTTTATTTTGGTTTTAATGGAAACCAGTTGTGAATTGTGAGATGTAATCTCACAATTTACGAGGCTGTCTGGGTGTTAAGAAAAATGTTCCAAAACTTCACAGTTAACTCTTCTTGACAGCTTAGTGTGGAATTTAGCTATATTCAAAAACTGCATTGACCCATGACAACCTTCTTGAGATGGCACTATTTACGTCTCTCAAGTTCCTGTGAAAATGCCTGACCATTATGGTCACTTCAACTAAACTTAGTTCTGGATCTGGAGTCTTTTCTGAGAGAGTGAAGTCCTGGCTGGACACTGCAGATGCCAGTCAGTCATTCCAAAGGGTCACAGCAGCTTGTGACAGCACCCAGTGTAAGGAAATCTGTGAGATTCACTGTCAGGTCTGAAGCTGAGAATCAGGACTAAAGAGCAGTATGGGAATTAATCTTTTCAATACCTCCTAAGTGAAATAACAAGATACACAATGGTTGATTACACTGAAAAATGTGCTTTTAAAAAACTTAATATATAATAATTTTTAAGCCTCCACAACAAATTTACAGGAGGCAAGAACTTCAGCTTTACCACTGTAGTCACCAACATCCTGAGCTGCAAATGGAGAATCAAACCATTGTCAAAAAAACAGTACTTTTTAAAAAACCACACATCAGCTAAACAGTGTTACATAATTACAGACAGAGCCATGTACTGACATGGTTTTTTGTTCCCACTTGGGTAATACTAGACTAGGAAGTCAGTGCCCTTAACATCCATTTGGATTCATTTCCTGGGTATCCCACTCCCATTCCTAGCAAAACTCAGTAACTGAAAATAACTGAAGTCAAATGTTTTCTGTTTTCTAACCTGTAAACATCTGTCACACTGAAAGACATTTCCACAGGTGATCTAATGAGGCAGGGGAGCAGTTTATCAGACACATTCACCACCTGGTCACTGGTTCCAGTCCAGGCTGAAATTGATAGTCCGTGTTTAGAAAAAAAAAAAAGAAAGAAAAAGAAAAACCACTAAAACAGCCTGAAGTTTCCAGCAGCTGTTCAGTAGTGCTTATTATACTCCCTGGTAACAGTAAACTATTTGTACAATCTCCCTGTACAAAATGTGGCATTAAAATAAAACCTTGGCCAAAATTACTAACGTTTCAGTCCAGACAAGATTATTCACATGCCTAAACTCTCCTGTCTTGGAGAATGAAGACCAAGATGTGTTTCTACCCAAATGGCCACAATTTTATAGCAGATGCTGCTGAACTCCAGCAACATCCAGACTGTGGCTCTGGGCTGCATCCCTCTATCAATTATAATCTGTATTTTCACATGATACAGATCACGAGGGTCTAATGCACACAGCCAACAACAGACTGCATTCATCTACGGTCAGACATATGTGTTGAGTCCCACAGACTCCTTTTGGGGGAAAGTCCTTATAAAACTGAATTCCCAGTGTCAGGCTGCTACTGACCTGGCTCTCCAGAGGCGCCGTTTGGCTGCCGGCTCACCCAGTCCCTGCTCTCCACCCCGTGCCTGCCTCCACCAGTACACCAGTGATAATGGTTCCAGACTTCCAGCCAGACTAAGTGCTGGGTCATCTTATACAAAGCACAGAATGGGAAACACACTTTACTCAAAGTTTGGTATTTCTGAAAGCAGTGAAAAGCACCTGAACACACCCAGGTAAGGAAGAGTACAGCCCATAAATTTCTGTCAGGGCTGTGCTTATATCAGGAGAAATCTTATTCCAGAGCAGGGTTCCCATTACCCTCAGAGGCAGATGGAGGTATCACATAAAGAAAACACCTGATACTTGACACTGAATTACTGCAATAACTACATGGCATATGCAACTTCAACAATTGTGCCTGAGCACTGGTACCCCACGGAACCACGTGCACCGTGTTTGGGGACAGGACCGCAGGCAGCATTCACATGGCACAGCCCCACTTGGCAGCTGTTCTTCTGTTTGCCTGTTTGTTTGTTTGTTTGTTTTCCAGGAGGGCAGAATGACTAACTCAGCAGTCCCTGTTTGCAAAGTCTCATAACAGGGCTTGGAAGCGTGAACTGCCCATTTAGGGCAATTTTTTTTTTTTTTTTTTTTTTTTTTACCTGGGATCTCAAGGTAACATTTACTTGCCCTAAATACCAATTCCTTAGTATACTTTTAGCACAATTAGGTGATCAAGCAGAGCTACAGTCATGTATTTCAGCCAAGCAGCCATTAACTACTGGGAGCAGCAGCATTAGCAGTTAGGAGTATATTTTAGGGAACAAGGATAAAACCTTTCTCCTGATCCATACCCCATTGGAGAGTGTATACAAAATCAGAGGGACATTAATATTGAATGAGAAACCACAGTGAGGCAAAAAAGATGTGACATAAAAAAGCAAAAATTTCAACCAGAAGACAAACTTACTGAATGTGAAAGAGAAGAAGGCAAGCAAGAGGGAAGCAGAAAGATCAGCTAGAATTCTTTAAACAGAACCAAAGGCATTTTGAATAGTTACATTTTAACTAAGTTAGAAATAACTGGATGAAATTCCATGACCGATGTGATACAAGAGAACAGACTAGAGGATACAATGTTGCTTTCTAGCTTTAAAACCTAAGACCCTACAAACAGAAAAGGAAAGAAGCTTGATTGGCAGCAATGGAGACATAGCAATACAAAATGTTATTTCAGGCAGAGAAAACATATTGCCAAAAATAGTAAAAAAATATGTCTGACATATGCATATACATGCTCTGTTCTCCACTACCCACATCAGTACTTACGTATTTAATGTACAATTTGGCAGGAAAAAAACCAACACAAAAGGATACAGTGGTTCCCAAGGGAATTGCTTCACAGGTGCCAAAAAACTTGGGAAAATAGGAAAATCCTCATATATGGTTGGTCTTCAGCCCTACCCAGAGCGCAAATAGTGAGGGCACAGCCCAGCAGTTCCTTGGCTTACAGGGGTATCTGCCTCAGCCACCTCAGCCTTGCTCCACCATGCCCAGGGTGTGCAAGAGACAGGCACTGCCAAGGAAAGGGCTGGCCCAAGAACAAGTTGTTCCAGCTGCTCACAGCTGTTGGACACTCCCTTGGGATTCAGGGACAGCTGGCACAGGTTGGGTAGCCAGCACTTCTCGATAAACAAAGAAACACGTAAAGGATAAAATACAGACCGAGAGTTCTGACAATCATGGTCAGCAGCAATCAACTTCGTCGTGTTACATCAAGCAGAAAGAACCACTGGAAGCCTTTCTGGAGAGTTTGGACACAAAAACTGCAATACAAGTATGAACTGTCTCTGCTGGATACCTTCAACTCAGTATTTTATCACACATTAGGAGCAAATTTATCCCAGAAGTTAAAAAGAAATACTGCATGCAAAGCAATGCTTACAAAGCTATACTGCTGCTGGCTTTAGTCACCACCTCACTGGATGTATTCGTAAAGTGAGGAATCAGGGTTTTGGGAGAGTGTGCTCCAGCCTCCAGGAAACCTGCTGCTGTAGGGTAAGATTGAGGAAGCCCCTGAATCCTGATGAACTGCACATCAAAGGCTGTGCCTAAGTCAATTTGCACAGTACAGCTACAGTGATAGGAAAACAAAACTGCTTACACCCAAGAGCTCTGATTCCTTCTGAGTAACCCACCTCCCCAAGGAATCTCGAGCACCAACTCCTCCTCCCTGAGGGTCCTGCCGATTTCCTACAACAACTGCCAAGTACAAGTCTCCATGCGCAAGATTTGCCACAGTCTATCCTAAAAAACAGCAAATGCAGTACTTCAGAAATTGCCAAAAATACACAATGAAACTATCACAGTATTTTATTAAATCAAATCTTTAAGATTATTGCTGTGCAGTTTACTGTAGAGCATTTTAAAGCAAGTACCACAGAAGCCATTGCCTATGCTGTGCCTACACAGATGAATATATGCAAAAGCCTGCGGCTCGTGAAGGTACAGTCATAGGAAAAAAAAGAAAACGGAACAGAACCAGGAACCAAACTCCCACATATTTGCCTTTTTCAGCTAATCCTGCTAATAATAGCACAATTGTTTCCTTGTAAAGGAATGCAGGGAGACTTACTTACTGAAGTAAAACTTGATGCTTTTAAGGCTGGGGAGAAAAAATGAAACTACTTTCCTGTATTTCCTAGCCTTTAGCACAAGGACTGTACTTAGAAACAGAGATCTCAAATTTAGCACTTGGTGTCACTGGAGATTTTAAAGCTATCACTCTCCTGTTTTCTTCTTCCCAGATCACCCACCATCACCACAGCACACCAGCTCCCAAAAAAAGAAAGCAGTAATTTCTGAATTGCTGATGTAAATTTCTGTAGAGTAAAAGGGGGTGAAGTCAAGAAAGAAGCCTTGACTCGCCAATGTCTGTACTGAAATCAAAGTGCCATTCACAAACAACTGGTCTTATATCTTCATCTCCATTCCTCTACTGCCTCCAGCACCCACAGAACTTGTAAACCATCTTGCATTCAGGTTATTTCTTTGACTACTTCAGATGGTGGAACAAAGATATGGCAACCATAACTTCAGTTTCACATTTGGAGTGTGATGGCCAAAGCTCCAGAACACTCAGTATGGTGACCTGGTAGTCCCTAACAACCACCGTAAGACCACATCAGACTTTAGACAACTCTGAAATAAAATGATAATATAAATGGGGTTTTTTCCCCTTCAGTTCTAGATTTAAAATCATTAAGCCATAAAACCCATAAAGCTGGGAACTAACATTATCATATACTTGCAAATTCAAGGAAGTAGACGGAGTACTGAGGCTAAGCTGTATTTAATTTCTGCCCACCTGTCACTAGCTTTGGTGTGATATGTCATCCTGAATAAAAAAAAAAGAGGTTGCAGATTTCTACTTTCTTTCTGTTTAAAAGAACAAAATCTTTCCCATGTTCTTGAGTACCTCATCTATTGAAATGCACAAGTAAACATTAAAATAATTATAACTAACAGCAGTAGTTTCATTTATTTATGATGAATAAAACATGATGGAGAGCTGTCATAAGAAAAGACAGAGATCTAATCTCCTAAGACACACAAGTGCATTTCCTGTTCATGTCAGTAACAATAAACAGCCCTGTGCAAAGCCCAATGATTTTACTGGGGCTTAAGTGCCTCTGTCATATAAGACAAAAATTACTTAATATTACATGTTTCACATACAAAATGAAGGGGAGGAAAGGGGGAAGATGAAGGAGTAATAGCAGAAAACATTAGAAATATTCATTAAATTCAAATTTGGATGTATACTCCATTTTTTCTAAGTTTTCATGATCAGTGAAAAAAATCAATATTCCTAACCCCACAGGAAAACTGCTTAGAGCAGTTGGGGGGTGAAGTAGAGCAGGGCATTTCTGCTGAAAAAAATAAAATTATTCCGAAAGACATCCCTATAATCTGTTTTCAGCAAACAGGAAATTCAATGGACTTAAGAGGCTACTCGTAGCCTAAATTTTTGTTGATATTTTATCCAAACTTAGCCTGCTATTTGGTTCGGTGTGAAAGGAAACAACACCACACACACACAAAACTACACAATGGGCAACAACTGGTTTCCTGCAGGACACACATTACTAATTCCATGCAATTGCACAACAGTCAATTACCATATTTTGGAAATACAAACAGGTGTTTATCCTGCAAAGTACCTGAATATTCCTTCCACCTTTTTCAGCTTTGCTAGACCTCGGGTAAAACCTGGCAATCAGCTCTGGGCACTATACATTATCTCAGCACCTCTTAAAGCAGTCTGGAGTTACTTAACAAGGAATGACAGAGGTCCAGAATGTTTCATCTCTGTCCTGTTTAGTGGCCAGGTAAAGGCTTTATAAATCACTCAAATGAGATATTATGCAGCTGATTCCAGACAAGAGCAAGGAACAGACTGGACAATCTCTCTAGGTCAATCCAAACCCTATTTCCTAAGAACATTAACAGTAAAGTTTCTTTCTGCAATCCCAAGTGAAATGGCTTTGACCTAAGGACCATAAACCTCAACAAATCCCACTTTCTATTACTACCATAAATTCCACCTCCATTGCAGTGCACCAGCTCAAGGATCTCAACAATTCAAGCCCAAGCTGCACAGCAAACAGTTCCCAAAGCCCAGCTTCTCAAAATGAGGAGTTACCACATTGTGCATGAGATAAAATAGAGAACTTCAAAGACAAATGGTGACAGCTCCAGTAACATTTTAGATCCACATAAGAAGTGAGATGGTTGCTGACATCTGAACATCTTCTGACAAGCAGTTCCATTTAAGAAAACGGAAGGAATTATTTTAACATATTCTGGGGGGAGGGAAAACGGAACTATTTTTAAATTCACAGTTAGCAAAGTCCCACTTTATTCATGAAGGTTAGCCAGGGAAAACCAGTCTCATGGTCTAAACAGTGTGCTGATGCTCAGAAAAGCAGATATGAGAAAACCACCTTTTCTTAATAGACATGCTCTACATGTGACACCCAGATTAGCCCTGGCTGCTTTAGAGATTAAAATTACTTTTCTCCTCATTTTCAGCTCTTTGCAATGCAAAATCCAACAGAAACTGAAAGCAGAAACTAGACTGTTTCTGGGTCATACACTATTAGACCTGTTAGTTAAATGCCAGTTGCAAAGCTGCTATTCCTGGTTGGAATGTGTGAGCCACAAAAAACATGGTCTGACATTCAATTTATAGGGTTGGCACTTTGGCATCTGGAGACAGGGCAAATTTTTCACAGATGATGCATATTTCAGCTAGAAGTCTTTAAAAGGCCCTGAATAAGGAATGCCATTTTCAAAGAACCAGTATTTAGACTTTTGTCACATATTAGGCATTCCTTTAATCTACAAACTTTCACAATCTTATGTTCAATTTGTAGAAACAAGCAACCAAGAAATCACATTGACCAGAGTTCTCTATTTTGACAATAAACCAATAACTGTAAATTATTGAAAATAAGAAACTTATTTTCAATAAAATGCAAGGCTCTTGAGACACTGGCCTGCAGTATAGAGTTCTCTGAAACTAAAGTGATCTGTTATATGAAAGAAATACTTTACCAGGTAATTAAACTTCTTCCTCTGCACTAAGAAAAAGAGATTCAGGAAGAAATCAAATCCGGACTGATGTCTGCAGGGATGTTTTCAAATGCATAGTTTCTGTAGAAAATTTATGTACTAATTACATTTACAAAAGCCTTTGATTTCCTTAAGGACTTGAAATGTTAAATTATTTCCCCCCTGGTTCTATTTTCTATTATTTTTGACTGCTTCAAGAGAATAAACAGGTCACTTTGCTCATTGCTTCAGCCATGTGACACTGTAAGACTGACCAAAATTAACAAAGCACAAAACATTTAACGAGGAAGAAAGAACACAGGAACTGACTTTAATTGGGATCACTACATTCTGCAGAACGAAAGGAAAGCTATAATATAGAAAACTGCTTTAGAGGAAAGTACAAAGGAGTCAGGGTCTGGCAAGCAAATGTGGTACATATGTGGTGAGGCAGTCTGTCATCCATCTTCCTAGATGGAGATCTCTTTGTTGTTCTGCTGGGACAGTTTGTAATGTCCAACTTGCAGAGTGTGCAAGAAAGAATTGGTGCACTTCTAACAAAAAATAGTGATGTTTGTAAAATACAAAGAGATTCAGGGACCAGCCCAAAAACAGGGATGTTCTTGGTTGTCAGGGTAACACGATCACCCCAGACAACAGAGACGTCAGCAGGAATCTGCAGCACACACTTGGTACCCAAGCACACAAGTCTTCCTGCTTCCCTTTTGTAATTAAGCCACAAAGGGATACAGGTAATTGTTGCTAAGGTGAGGCTCAGTCTTTTGTCTATGTTAGGGATCCAAGAAAACCAAGAATCTGGTTGATGCTTAAAAAACAGTCTTCACTGATGTTACCCATTCAACTTTCTGCCATTAATTAGAAGAATCAACAGATAGCAGAAAAACAAAGTGAACCATAAGGGACAATCCTTCTGTTTAATGTAGCAATGTCCAGCAAACGTGGTAAGATCCAGTGATGCACAAAACACTACTATTATTTTCTTTAGGGTAATACTCATGTAGCTTTGCTTTCATTAGGTCAGATGCCCATTGTGTGCTTTCGCTCAAGAAGCTAATGAACAGTTTTCCAGTTTTCTGCAGCCTGACCTCTTGAAAGCTACACTACCTTCTCCATCAAAGCAACAGGCTTCACATCACCACTCAGCTGCAAACACACAAAGATTCTGATATGCAATAGAATAAATGACCAGATGAACAAGTCTTGCTTGTCTGCCTTGCTGATGATCCCATAAAACAAATAAAGTGAAGTCACATGTCTGATGAAAGCAAAAATGTGCAAATTTTGAAGGATTTTTATTAATGAGAGTGGATACAGCCCACTGATCCCACAGCATTACCAATGTGTGCTCACAGATCACCCTTCTATTGCATTCTGCACACTTGGTGGTTTGGATAGACTGTTGTGGATTTACTAGGCAGGTACCTAAACATCACCCAGCCTCCCACTCACTTCCCCTTCCAGTGCGACAGGGGAAAGAAAAAAAAAGTAACACTCATGGGTTGAGATAAAGACCGTTTAATAGGACAGAAATTGAAGTAGTAGTAGTAATAATAATATTAATAATAATCAAATATACAAAACAAGAGATGCACAATGCAGTTGCTCTCCACCTGCTGACCAATGCCCAGCCAGGTGCCAAGTGCAGCCCTTGGTTGATTTTTTCCCCAATTTTTACACTGAACATGACCCTCAATGGTGGGATACCCCTCTGGTCAGGTGGGGTCAGCTGTCCCAGCTGTGTACCCTCCCAGCCTCTTGTGCACCCCTAAGCTCCTCGCTGGTGGGATAGGGTGAGAGGCAGAAAAGGCCTTGGCACTGTGCAAACACTACTCAGCAACAATTAAAACATCACTGTATTATCAATATTATTCTCATCCTAAATCCTAAACAAAGCACTGTCCTAGCTACTAGGAAGAAAATTAACTCTATCCCAGCTGAAACCACGACACCCTGAAAACATTTTCAGAAAGCTATCTAGCTGAAAAGAATTCCCATGGAGTTGAAAACATTAAATATTCTGAATTTTGAATATTAAAGTTGACAAGAATAGCCTCATGGGTTTTTAATCTTACTCTATGTCAGTGCTGTTGTTTTCTTTGAAGACTATCTTCCTAAAAAAGAGAAAAGTATTTAAACCACTTTATTTAAATCCCTCTAGAGGCTAGACCAGCTCTTTAGCACTATGGAGTGAATAAAACATTCAGTCACCAAATGGGACACACGTTAATGGTTGTGCACGAGGAAGAAATAACATGATTTTTGAAAGAAAACATTCAGGTACAACTAAGTTTATTTTGTCATTGTTCTGATATTAAAAGACAATTTATACTCAGCAAGGATTAGTGAAACAGGGAGATTAAAACAAGTAAATGGAGAAAAGCCTCAGGAAAAAAGATAGAACAAATGACTTAAATTTTCAGAGTAGCAAATTGTACAATCAATGTAGGTTAACATCTATGCTTTTACTCCCAACCATTGCTGGGACTCTTTGCAGCCAGTTTTGCAACACAGCCCTGCCCCAGCTGGTGAAAGGCCCTGTTTCTTCACTCCTGGAGCCCAAGAAACTTACCTATGCTTGCCTTTCCCTCTTCCCTCCCTGGGTATGTCATAAGTTGGCCAGTTTCATTTAGGGCTAATAGGTCATATGCAATAAATGAAAATCTTTCCACAACAGTTTCACAGTCAATACAAGACGCCAGTGAGCTCTCTCTGTTCTACTTGAAACTGAGTTGGTGTTGCTAGCATAAATATTTACTTTATATCCATAAACACACGTACACCTTCCCACACACACCCTTGTGACCATTATGTAGCTACATAGCTCATATTACCCACCTACAAGTAAAGAAGTTTTTCAAGTTATAACCTGAGATGTCTATTAGCAGGTGTAGGAAACCAATGACCTGAAACAGCAGCTGGCACTGAAGGTACCTAGAAAACAGCCATACCCTCAGTTAATATCCTGCTTTGCATAATTTACAGGTGATTAATAGTCTCAGGTTTGCTTCATCAATATGGGGATGGCACTTCCCACATTTAGGCAGAAAATGCCCCTTGCTGTCCCCGTGTGCTTCTGTCCCTGCCTCAGCCCAGCAGGTCCCCCCTCTCCGAGCCACACACCCCAGAGCAGCTGGGGAAGGAGCCCCGGGGGTTTCACCAGTGCTGCTGCAGGACTGACCACAGAAGAATCACTATAGCCAGGAAACAACTCAGCTAACACATGAGTCGGGTAACAAATATAAGTTACAAATAATAATGTTCAGTTTGTGTTTGATAGCAATCATCACATGCATGACAGACAATAAAAGAAATACTTCCTATGTTTCTTTTCACTTGTTTCATATTAAAAAGCTCTTAAAACCTCTTGCACAATTGCTGGTCAACCCTGTGATCTAAAATACAAACCAAACGCTGGCAAGGCCAAGCCATTAAGTTTAAAGTCCACATCAAATACTTCTCTGGAGTTCTTTAGGTGATAACAGATTACAACCTTTTTTTAATCATCATATTGTTTTCAATTCCACTTGACTAACATCAGACAGGAATAGCAGCTCAACACCTTTCTTAAGAGGAGCTATGCCTCCACCTGGCACAAGGCAGGTGGGGATTACAGACAGTATGAACCAGAGTTCAAAATGCCTCTAAAATAACATGGAACCAGAGCTGGATCTCAAAGTCATTTCAGATTTCTGGCTGCCCTTATGATTTCTCATCTAACCTAAAAGTAGAGCTTTGTCTCCATGCTTGGCTACACAAGATGAAATTACTACAAAATTTTAGGAGTTAGAAAATAGTAAGACATTACAGCTCATATTCAGTTCTTGAAAGAAAAAAAATCATGGGGGGGAGAGTCAAAATCCAATGAAGTTAATTCCTTAACTGGGAGTTTATCTGGGAGGTGTATACACGTAGGCAATGAGCTTAGAAAACTTTATAAGTGATCTCAACACGCATTTGTGAACATGATCAGGTATGATTCATCTCTTCCTGAACTCTTAGATACTTACTGAATTCCCAAATAAGAGTGAAGTCAAAGAACTGGTAGACATATTAGAAGGAATCAGATGGTTTTGAATCTTCTACACGGAATCAGTGATATGATTTGTGGGACTCTTAACACAAAATTCCCAGGCTTCACTTGAAGGCCTTATCCTAAATACCCTGCTGCAGAAGGACATCTATTCATATCCCGGAAGACAAGAGTAACAGACGTAGCTCGGGAGAGGATTAGGCTAAATATAGCTAATATTGGTTTAAAACATATCTACAATCAAATCTTGATTTTCATCAGTCTTCACTAATTGGCTCACATGCATCCAGATTCCTGTGTGCAGTATAATATGTAGCTGTACTCAACTGCTGAATTTATTATGCTTTCCATTAAAAAAATTACCCCTGGCACAATTGGTACCGGTGACCCTTCATGGTTTTGTTACTAGTTGCCAAAGGGTACAAGCTGGAGAGCCAAAGGAGAAGGGTCTGGCCAATGCACTGGCTTGGAGTTTTTATGTTATTCCACAGCCTATACCCTCTCCTTCCACTCAACAGGTCTCTCTTTCTCTCTCCGCTATGGACCTCACACCTTCCTAGTTTTGCTGATTGACTGTTCCAGGCTTCTTATTTTTCTACTAAAATGTCAAGAGCTGGAAGTTAGTTAGTTATCAGTCATTTATCTC
The DNA here is from genome assembly GCF_017639235.1 of Corvus kubaryi. Classification (NCBI taxonomy): domain Eukaryota; kingdom Metazoa; phylum Chordata; class Aves; order Passeriformes; family Corvidae; genus Corvus; species Corvus kubaryi. Next base: position 48,920,062 of record NW_024581137.1, on the reverse strand, counting down.
TGTGACATGAGATGTTTCATATGTATGCATTCAAGTATGTCTGTATGACACTCTAGGATCAAGGATGATCTCTGCCTCCCCCTTTCAAGCACAAAAGCAATAATGCAAATATTTTAATAGTAATGTCATAGCCATTCATCATTCCTGATCTTAAAACTTAAGATCTCAGCTTTGAAGTAAGAACCGGTTAAATGACAGTACTGCCCCCCTCTGTAATTATGTCCCTTTTATGGCAAGTTTTCTGGTATACAACAGCTGGTTTTATTACTATTAATGCTGCATGATGACTACAAAAAATCTGACCTGAATGGGATAAAACCAAACCAGCTGTTTCATCTCCTTTCATCTATTCACATCTCAAAGGGGGCTTTGTGCACCATCGGTTTCCACTGAAGAGCTGAAAAATCACGTGTCACAACAGGGGCCCGACGTATGTGGGTCATGGAATAGCCGGCAATCCAGAGCCCCGCCGACGGAAATCTCTGCCCAGCCGATCCTCCCCTGCTTAATCTCACCAGGATGAATTGGCACCGAGGAAAACAACGAGCACTCACTCGCACCACTTAATTTCCACAGTGCATAAACACAGAAATGAGACAGCCAGCACGTTCAGTTGTAGAATCTGCCCTGAGAGTGGAGATGAGCAGTAGGAATGGAAAGGGTTTTAGCCTCCAAAATAAGAAAAACAGAATCCAAATTTAGATCCATTACGTTGTTTCTGCACAGAATATAGAAATCACTCTCTTTTTCTACCGCAGCAAATGACTTCTCCCAGCCCTCTCCCTGACAGCCTCCTTAGTCACCCCAGTTTCACAAACCATACTTCTGTCACCTAAGCAGATACAACAGTGCTGCCCACCAACTCAAGATGACAAAAGCTCAAAACCAGAACATTTTAATTACGGATCTCTTTTATTTTTACTTGCAAAGAATAATAATTAGAGAGCGAAAGAAGCCCACACAAACCCAGAAACATCCCACAGACACTCCATGGACTTCACCAAGGTTCACCCATAGTTCCCATTTAATGATTCCAGATGTCATTACTGGCAAAGCCTGGAACTAAAACAATTTTACAGAATGATCTCAAGTACAAACTTAACTCCCCAAGATACTGCAATGGTTAATTAGTACAGCTTTGACTTGAGATGACAATGCCAGATTATACATGTAAAGTACACTCTAAGGTATTATTTAGCCATGGCTCTGACATGGCTGACTCTTTTATCCTCAAACACCAGCAATTACATTTTAACAAAAAGCCATTCAATACATCACTTTATGTAGCCTGAAGAAAATGAATCATTCAAATAGATGTTTATTTTCAACAGATATAACTATTAAAATAGGATTCAAAAAACAGGTATGAGCAGCATTATAACTGACTGCTGTGTTTCCTGTATTTTGTCAGTGTAACAACTAACAGTGTACCTCACATGTCCTTTAGTGAGTTAAGGAATCAGTCAACTTTATAAGGAAGCACAGCTGTTAATTGAACACACGCCAATAGTGGCACCTTGCATGGAGGGCAACCCTGACCTTGCACAGCCAGGACTCCCTGAGACCAACAGCCTGGCTGCCAACCCTGCAGCCGCTCCAGTGGGAACAGTGAGATTCCCCTGGCCTTTGGGAACTCTGAAGCATGTGTATGCAACACACCCCAGCAGAGATAGAGGTGTCTTGAGTCTGGAAGCACCATGGCACAGAGTCAGTATCCCATGAAACTAGACAGGAGCGAAGAGCCTGGAGGGGAACCGTGGAATACAGAGCACAAACACCCAGAAGGCAGCAAATAATTAGCCTCAAGAGCAAAGCCTAAATCAAAATCCTCTCTGCTTTTCAGCCCAAGACACACATCACCAGGGAACTGTGCCAGTGGGCATCACAGCATTTCCCTCTACACGGACAGTGAAAAACATTGCCCTAAAACTTTTTATTGTACTGCTCCAAGCCACAATTTCAGGGCTGCTCTGAGTGTTATTTGGATCACAGCAGGAGTTTTGTCCCTCCTCTCCACACCAAAATGCTACAGTGGTAAAGCTCTCCTCAGAGTAACAACCTGACACACTCGTATGTAAGTGAAGAAAATTGCATTCACACCACTATACCAAGAAAGAACCACACATCTTTGTTAATTAATATTATTTACATAAAATGTGATTTCAGTGGCTTCCTACAAATGGCCTTAAGCTAACAGGTCTGCCACAGGGCAATACAGAACTTCACACTGCTCCACATCTCAGTGTTTCAGGGCTGAAGCTTACAGGAGGCCTGTGCACACTTTGGGTGACATCACATCAAATGCGTCCTTAAAGGGACCAAAGTGAAGAACAACAGTATTCAGATTTCCAAAATATCTAATATGCAAGTTATTGTGCAATTTTATCAACTGCAGCACTTTTACACAGTCTTTCATCTCAAGTCTTGCGTTAATGGCTCTAGCAATAATTTACAAAAAATCCCTAAACTGGAGAAATGATGTAATAAACATTACTAACAACTTCTTTGGGATTCTTCTAATACACTGCAAAAATTAATCCCCAAGTAGAGAAAAAACAAAGCAAACCATTTGCACAGTCCTGTTGGAGTAATTCCTCTCCAGTAACCATTCTTTGCAGAATCAATGTTTTAGTGTTACAACTTGTGATGTTCTATTAAAGCCTTGGAGACAGAAACTCTATAAAATACATTTCAATAGTAAATAAAAAACTAGTTGCAAGCAACAGATTTTTATTTTATCTGAACTAGCCATAAATTTTCATCTGATACCAAACCCCCCCATTTTTAGCATTATGTAGGCAAGGAAGGTGGATGATAAACTGTAGTCATATCAGATACACATTAGAAACAAAAATATTTTAAAGTATCATGGAGAACCACTGAAGTTGTGATGATGGATACAAAGATAACAGTAAAAAATTTCCAGCTTGGCTGAACAACTCAAATCAATCTGTTATGGAGATTAAACACTTGGAAGCTTATTTGCACATACCTGCGTTACCACAAAACAAAAACAAAACCGGAGATAAATATTTCAAACATCCAAAGCTTTCACTAGTTCCTTCTATCTTACATGCTCTGTAACACGTGAAAGCATCAAGGATAAAATACATGATCCCTCTTCTGAAGGCAGAAGTTCAAAAGTTAGATTTTCACTGCTCTAATACAGTCTTAAAGGGGTATGCAGTCCAAGCAGATACCTGCTTGCGTGTTTCCCTTCCTAGCCTTCTCAAATCCAACCTAGGAAATGGGGATTAAAGACCAAGGCAGCCTCGAGCTGCAAACAGGTGGGCAAGGGGAATTTGTGAACATCGGACACCAGTCCCAAGGGTGTCCTCTGACATGGCACAGCTGATAATTTGCTTCTGCAATTCCCCATGCAAATGTAATGAGTCCTGGTGTATCTGCAATGCCACCTTGGCAGCTGCTGGCCATGCACACCGGAGCTGCCCACCCCGCTGCACCGGGGCGGTGCCGAGTCGGTCCCCTCGCAGCAGCACCGCCCGCTGCCCCAGGTGCGAAGGGAGCCCGGGGTGAGTCACCCTTGGCAGGCGGCTGCTTCCCTCCTAAAAAGAGGGAACTACAAATAGAGCCAGAAGGACCGGTTCCGACAGAGGCACCTCAGAGTTGGGCATCTGAGTGAAGGTAGATGAATCCTACTCTTCACCTCTGAGTCATGGTTCCTCCCCAGATTTTCACCTGAGGCGGCACAACTACGTAACACCCACAGGCGGGACTTAAAATACATCCTGGCCCAGGGCAATCTGTAAAACAGGAGGATACAAAATTTGACAGTTTTGTCATAAATAGCCCGTAAGCCTTCTAAAAAGAAGCCATGCAGGGAAAACAATTGCTGCCAGATAACCGTATGTTTTAATGGGAGTGCAGATCTCCTCTGAAAATTAACTTCACAGTCATGTTGTAGGGATATGTTTATTGCTCCTCAGTGATAAAAATAAAACTATCACTTAATTTGACTGCTAGGGCTGAAACCTCCATCAAAGCTTCAATCTCTCTGGTTTACACAGCACCATTAGGCCCATTGCTAACACCACATTAGCACCGCCATCCTAAGAGATGCAAAAGTCAAGCTAAAAATTGCTTTGGTGCCTAAAATAAACAGACAATACTTGAAGCTGCAGAGAGAAAGCACTTCTGTTGTAAAAATTTTACCCTGTCATATTAACAGACCATAAATAGATCTAAAAATATTTACTGAAGGCCAAATTCTGCAGAGCTGAATTTACCCAGTGCTGTTATGTAAGAAAGGGTTTCAGAAATGCACTAAATGGGGCTGATGTTACAGCTCTAGAAATAATGTCTTCCGTTTCCATGCATTCCACTTTTTTTCTCAGTTTCTTAAACTGATAAACTTGCAGTGATGTTCTGCTCTTCAAACAAATCTCCAGTACCTGATGATGATGAGTTGGAATGAAAACTAGCACTTGTGGCCCCTTTATGCCAGTCTTTCCTCCCTTGTCCAAAAATAGTTCTGCTGTAAATGCAACCAAAAATTACAGAAGGGCAGATTTAACTGAAACAGTCTTCAAAGATGATGAATTTAAATCTCCCTGAAAAACTTTTATCATTGTCATTTAATTTTACTGAGAAGATTTACAGTACTTGAAATATTTTGGCAAGTATAATGGATTAGTGACATGAGACAGAGACAATCTGGGTCAGGCATTTCTGCCAGCTGCCCATCCAGCTGCCTGCCTGTCTGGGGTCTCACACACCCAGCTCCACAGGTTGCTAAAAGTAACTCCTGAATTCATCCCACATTCAGGCACAGTAAATTCAGTGGCACTGACAGTGAAGGAGCAAGTTGCTCTTGGGTACCACATTTCACTCTTAAATGAAGACAGCCCTTACTTTTAGGCCTACAACCAAGCATACTGCAGTTCCTTTACTATAATGACAATGATAATAGCAGAATACGTCTAAAACCAGTAGAAAGTTAGAAACAGTAACTCCGTGGTAAAATTCATTTTTCTCAGAGCACAGGGAAGTTTTTCTCACCCACAACTTCCCACCAGTACAAGCAACATGTTCAATGGCACATGTGGAAAGAGTCTCCAAAGCCAGAGGAAGACAGAAAGAAGACTCCTCACCATTAACTTTCCCCTTTACTTCTACCTCCACACAGGAGGGGACCAGGGTAAACACCAAGGCAAGAGCTCACGACAGCAAAGCTTCCCCAAGGCACAATATTCAAGACCCTATTCCTGCGAGCTCCATAGGGACTCATAGGGTTTGCTGGCCACATCCACATTTCCCTGCAAAGCCATAGATGTTACCAACAGAGGAGGGGGGATGCTCTACATCGCAACTCTAAAAGCAGTTCTAATTCTCTCCCCAGAGAATCTCATTTAAAGCAAAAACAGCGTTGTTAAACCACCACGATTTGCTTGCCTACAAGACAGAACTTCCAGGCTGCTCTCCATGACCTACCCTAAGTGGTGACATGGATGTCCAAACCCTTCTGGCTCATGCCAGCAGGTGGAACAGTCTTTGACCAAGAGAGATCAAGTCCCTTTTGCTCAGCACTGGCAACAGCAAGTAAAATGCTGCCATGAAAAGACCTTTCTTGAGACAACCCAGGTTTTGGATTCTGCCTCACAGATGAGTATCCAACCTTCGGTACGGTGTTTCAGCAAGTGGTGTTATCAGGGTCAAATGATACCAAGGAATATAATAGAAAGCAGAAAATATTTCTAAACCACTGTTTCACACAACAGTCTATTGAGAGAGAATATGAAGTCTGACTCACTGTAATCTTCATACATTTAATGGATTTTTCCACACTCCAGTTGGGCTCCATACCAACAGGAAGAAGGTTATTTTCCTCAGTGAAGATCATTAACAATTCATATGCAGCAGTTTCTGCCATATGCGGCTCATCAGCTGACTGCCTTGATCTGTTAACCAGTCTGCTGGTGGGGTTCTTCTAGCTTAAATGAGGAGCACATTATTTAATAGTTTTAATAATATTACCAAAAATGATACTGAAGTCATTTGCTGTGAAAGAAATGTTGCTTTTATTCAGAAAAAAGGTTGTTAAACCATCCTCTACCTAAATGTGTTGCTCACTTTTTTCTCATTCTCGTCTATGCTTGCGGGGGAAGAAAGAGATGTGGGAGGACATTTGCAAGACATAAAAAGCTTCAGAAGTTTCCAATTGGTACTATGCACTGATAAAACCTTGTGTCAATTGGCCAGAAAACAAGACAAGAGAGAAAAGGGGGAAAATTTGTAGTAAAGAACAGTTCTCCCACTTCCTTCCAATCACTGCTTAGTTCACTAAGAAAAGGGTAAAAAAGTATCTTTCCATCAACACAGAAAAAGCAGATTTCAAAGCAGTTTTCTACAAATATCAGCACTATCTCTACTGCACTTCCTCCCTGCACTGAATCACCATTTTGCAAATATCCAAGTTTTGGTTAAACATGAGCAATTATAGGAAGCGCAGCAAAAGAGGAAATTATTTTACTTCAGCCTTATGCAAAGTTATACTTACAGAAATCAATGAAATTTTTGTTGTGGAATGAGAAAAAAATGCATTTTACATTTCTCCAAGCTACTTACAGTCTGTGCTCCATCTCAGATGATGACACTGTCACCAGTATTCAAGACTCTGGTCAACAGTCCAGCAAATTTGTCATTTAATGATGGTTCCCCTACTCCACAATCAAGCACATACATTCTGGCCCTTTATTTGATACAGTACTGACTTCATCTTCTCTTCATAATACATATAAACTACTGTATTTTCAACATGTATTTCTAATCTGTTCATCTCAGAATCCAGAGCTGCCTGTATTTATCACAGAAGCAAAATTGACTTTGTCAAGGAAATAAAAACCTCTTCAAAAGAAAGCACCAAGAGAAATCATTGCATCCATGCAGTCGGGTGGTTTGGGCCAGAACAGATCCATTTCCAGAAAAATGTGCCACATCAAATACGACCTTCAGTTCTTATGTCTACTCTTCAGACTCCTAATCCTGCCCCATGAAACCTTTATCTTCTTCAGAAGGACAGTAAACTGAATTATTCCAAACCCAGTATTTAATAGTTCCTGCAATGACAAAAAACCACAAGTGTTCCTAAGTGGCACAAAGATACTGCCAGAAAACAAGTTAAAGGAATTTTGGTCGTTTTCCTATAGCATTTAAACAGCCAGAAATACAAATTTTACAAACACAGAAAAGGGTCATAAAGAACCATTCCAGCTGTGTTTGTTTTGAAAAGACACTTGTTTTAAAATAAAATTTAATCATGGAGTCAGAACCAGAAAGATGGGGAAGGTCTAGCACAGGTGACTCCAGGGTTCTGCTCTTCACCTCTCATGGAGTTTGGGGCAAACTGTGAATCTCCACAGCATAGTCAACACCCCTCACTCTTCATCTGCCTGGGGGGATTTAAAATGCAGCTACAAAGCTGAGATGTAATAGACAGCATTTTTAGTCCAAATGCTAATGGTTTAGTTAAATGAGAGTTCAAGATTTTGATATTTTATTAAGATTCTTCACATCATACTCAAGGGATTGGTCCAGAGATTAGTAAGAAGTATTTTTGCTGCCTTAGACAACGGAAGAGATTAAGTAATACCAATTATTTATGCGTGTTGGTGTTGTAACATTTCCTTGGCACAGAGAGCCAAATTAACTAACTGCATTTTTCAGGAGTAGCTCTTAAGATGGTTTTACCAACAACCTTGTTGTATTATCAAATATCTATCTCCAAAATAAAAAAATAAATTGACAGTCCTGGGAAACTGAATACCATTACTATATCAAGACTTAAGGAATTTTTTTTTATGGTACAGTAATAACATGGCATATTGTTAGCAAGATGAAATCAGCTTAGTGGTCACAAGAACAAAAGTGAAATCAAGTTAAGATTGTTTCTCTGAAAGGAAAAGATGACTTGACAGACAGTAATCAAGAGTTACTTTGTAAATGGATTTGCTGATGCTTTCCAAAGGCATCAAGAAGGCTTAAGTTATTTAAAATAAAAATTATACTGTTTCATTTTTAAATCGTTTTCTTCTCACTTTAATTTGTAATTAAAGTGGATATTATGATATACATATAACATGCAAAAAGAGCTCTTCTGGCCTTATTTTTGGAAAATTTCAAACCTGTTCCTCTTTCTAATAAAGAAAATGAAAGCAAGATTTCTGTTCCAATAAAACATTACTGAGATTTATTTTCAGTTTGACTGAATATTCAGGTAACACTGAAGAAATTATTTTAGTGGGACTGAAGAAAGGAAATTAGCCAAGAGCTGGGGACCAGCTTCTACAATGGTTTCATGGATTTGAGATTTCCTTTCTGATGGATTGATGCTGATACACTCTGAACCCATTTAGAATTAAGTCTTCTTTTGTCCCTACACTGTTGATTTGCTTCAGCTTCTGAGCTGTAATGAGCAGCAGGGAAAGGCAGAAGACCTTGCATCTTGATCATGCAAAGAAAAGCATGTTTGAGTAAGACTGATCAGTACTGAAAATACGTGACCAAGACAAGGCAATATTTATCCAAGTAACCAACCTCCTCCAGAAGGAAAATATGATCCTTAGGTCTCATATTAAGACAACATGCCTCATAAAAAAATTATTCTTAAGAGCTGCCTAAAATTACGAAGCCTCCAAAACTTTATGTGATACTGTTGCAGCATTTGTAAGATCTGATTCACAGATTGAAGCGCAACCCCCTTCTGCTTCAGCTCACCAGCTGAAAACACATCCCCATGACAACCCAGGAGCCACGGAGGAGAGCACAACACCCAACCTGCTGCCAGGCACTGTCGGAGCCCTCCTCCAAACAGGGATGTGCCAACCCACAGGAGCACATTTCTGTCACTGCTATGGGGTCTGGACATGTGTGCGTCACCCTGGATTAGAAAATTTAAACGAGAATGGCATTAGGGGCATGCCAACAACCCTAACAGCCAACTTCTTAACTTCAACAGTGACAATACTATCTCTGCAACTAATATATTATTTGTTTGTACAGACTGGGGGAACAAAAAGGTTATTTAGGTGCCTAAATGTCTATCTCCTGCTTGAGCAGAATCAGTGACCAACCCAAACTCGCAGTATGAATCCATTACATCTCAGACCAGGGAAGATGGTTTTCCTCCTCAACAGTATGCAAAAGCTAATGGTAAGGTTTGAGTTGAACAAAACATTACAACTGCATTTGTCTAGATCAACACTGCAGACAGATTATATTAATTTCACCACTAAAAGCAAAATAATTAGCTACATTTATCATAAACGACATCAAGCACTGTGTATCTCACCAGTTGTACTGCTCCTTCAATTATTCTACCTCTCTGTTACATAAGCTCTACTTTGCAGCTCCAGGTGATACAAGAAAAACCCAAATTCATGTCACTTTCATAGTCTACATTACAGCAGAGAGACAAAGAAAAATATGTTGGGAAAAATCGGGAAAATCGCCTGCTATACTATTTTGCAGTAGTTCCACTTCAGTAATTTCATAAACATAGTCTCATGATCCACACTGGGCAAGGACTAAATGGGTTTGGCAATCAGAGTTACCCAAGCATGGAAATGATTCCTGGTTAAAATAAAACATGACTGTAATAAGTTCAAGGTAGTTGGTACTTGTGTGCACTATTTCATCCTCACCAAATACGACAATTAACTCACATGGTGAAATCCCAGCTGAAAAGAAACCAAGAGAAAAACTTCATTATCTTGAGGCCACAGTGAACTTTAACTCTCCTAAAAAGACTACAAAAATCCTGTTAAAACAGAGTCCCCTTATTGCAACATCATGGTGAGTATATACAACTTGCCACATATTTTCTTGACCATTATTTCCAGAAATTGGTTCTGGAAAACAAGTCCTACCATCTCTGTCTTCAGGGGCTGGCAGGCTCACAATTCAACTCTTTCCAGAAAGCATAAAATCACAATCAACAGAGCTCAGCTGGCATTTGGTGTCAGCTAAACAGAGACAAAGCTGTTGGTCAAATATTCCACAGCTATTGCTGCTTAGCTCTTAAAAATTTCTCATGTTTAAAACTAGATGTCAAGACTGAAACTTGGTATTTTCTAACATGGTATTTTTCAGTCATCTCTCCTGACAATTTGTTCTGGTTTGTGTGCATCATACTTCCTATTATTTCTTAATTTGGTAAGTAAGTTCACAGTATTCATAAATTCATACCACTTACACAGTGGAATTAATGACAACAGTTCTCACTGGGAAGTCAGGCTCTAACTCTTTGACAACTTCCATATCCCTTAACCCTTCCTTGTCCATTCCCACATTCATCACCTGTCATGTGAACCAAATCCACCTACAAAAGAGGCTGACAAAGCTGGTTACCGTAATTTAGAGTGACACTGCTATGCATGTGCCCTTCAGAGGCCTTTTAGGACACACCAGCTTAAAAGTTAACAGGCACCTCAAGGTGCCTCCTGGGAAACAACACACGGATGACACCCATGGAGTACCAGCCAGCTTCTGGGAGCTGCCCCAGCTCCAGGCCCGTGCCAGGACCTGGCGGCCGCGCTCAGGGAGAGCCCACACACTACCTGTGCCCAACAGCCTGCAAATCCCATCTGTCTCCTTGACAAGCAATTTCACATTCTTTCTAGGAAGGATTCTAGGACAACTGCCAAAACACACTCCTTGCATTGTTTCTGCCTCATGCTGTCACCACAAGGCCACATGGGATGGCTGCAGAGGGGGACCTACCACAGAGCAAATACAAGTACCTGGGATTTCCTAATGGACATGCAACCAGTGCAGGACACGCAGGCAAAAGCAGGCCAAGAAGCCACCCAGGGAGCCAGTGCTGTTGTTCCATGTGAGAGTGCGGAGTCGGTGCCACCAGCTCACACTGTGTATTCACCCAGCCCCATCAAGTGCCACAGTCTGCATGGGCTGTTTTGAATGTTGCACCAAGTGCATTCTGGGGTGAAAGTCTAATTTTTCAAGGCAAATTAGACACACAAGGACTCACATTAATTACAGGTTCTGGGCACTAATCCATGAAGACAGGTGCAGAAACCACAAGTTTACTGCTGCTCCGAGAGTTTTGCGATGGCAAGCCAGAATCAGTGCATATCCCATCCCAGGGTACAAGAGCTTCTGTGTCTAAACAAGAGCGAAGCAGCACAAAGTAACAAACATTCAATTCACATGTGAGTGGTGCTCAGAACTTAACTCTGAGAGAAACCCTGCTGGCTCTGTTACCAACAAACCCCTCTCCTGGCCTTTTTCAGTCTTTGGATTTACTTCATATATTCATTTTATCAAACAAATAAGAGCCCTGCCACTGAAATGACCAGTCTAAACACACAAGGGTTTTTAGAGAAAGTTTTTATTAGCTCTTTTTAAAGAGTCAGACAGAACAGGCTAAAACAGCACTCCTACTAATGAGTCACATTGGTGGGCTGCAAGAAAAGTATCTTTGAACACCACCAACAAAAACACTGTTCAGAAGAGGCTGCTTACCATTACACGCTCCCAGATAAAGCTTGGAGAACTTGTCTGAAAAGGTTACTGGGTTCTTCATTCCCATCACCTGCACCTATACTGGTGGGACCGGGGTCCATCTGAGAAGTGACAGCTTTCCTGCTTTTACTGAGACCAAGACCCAACTGTAAGGCCCTGTCCTGGCTGAGTGAACACAACTCCCTCTGAGGACAAAAAAACCTCATTTGGGTCATTAGGCAGAGGCATTGCTACTGAAGCTGCTTCTCTCCTCCAGCAGCTGAGCTCAATGTCATGTTCCCAGCCTCGGCCAGCTCAAAAAATACCACCAGTTTCAGGTGTCCAACTGACTGCCAAGGCAGACACACAATGCAGTCTCATTTCGGGAGACAGGTATGGGTGAAGGTCCCATACACTCCTTTCACCCATTCCTGCAGCTGAAACACATCCAAGAGGGAGGCCAACAGGTGAATTCGCACAGGTGCTCAAAGGGACAAAATCAGGTACCAGCAGGAGAACATATTTCACAATCACTAAATCCCTTTTCTCTTCTTCCTGATCAACAGCCAAGACCTTGGAAGTATCTTCAAAACAAAACAGGACCAGCAGAAACCCTAAAATGAATTATTTTGACCACTAAAAGCCACAGACTGGCACATTATAACTTCCCAAACACCCTTCCCTCAACCAGGCCCTTAATGTGTTTTCAATTATGTGAATAACTTGCATAATTGAGTTACATTCAGTACAGGTTTTTTTCAACTGGTCAGAATTAGTATTAACTTTAAAAAGTCACAATGATTTCATTTCTGAAGGCAACCCCCTAAGCCTCTCTGGTTTCAATAGTTTAGTTTGATTTATCTAGGGCAAATCCAGGGCAAATTTAGTGTAATTTGGAACTAAAAAGGCATTCTGAACCTAGCATTTTTACTTGTATTTCAACATCATGGTTGGGAAGCACAACTGACAAATACAAGCTCAAGTCCAAAAAAACTTCACTGTGTACAATCACTACAATTCAGGCATAAACAATCCACTGTGCCGCAGAATCTCTGATTCCAACCCTTTTTTTGTAGGGAATTATGTAACATTTCTTCATCCAAGACATATTATTCTACTCCTTTCCCACCTGACCAGATCCAGCCTGCTGCAGCTACAGAGTTTACACAAACCTCACAAGTGCTCATAAAATACCAATTATAATCTCATTCTTTTTAATTTCCCCTGTTCCAGTCCTTGCCATTTTTCAGGAGATGGGCCAGAAGCTCTTCAAAAGGATCTAGTTACTGTAGAACAGTCCCGTTCAAGTCAGGAAGAGATACAGATGGCCTTCAGTGATTTCTTGTGTTCAAGGGATGCCAGCTCAGAGAACAATTGTGAATGGTTGAAAGACTGACTTAAAAACATCTTGATAAACAAATACACCAATAACCCTTAAATGATTTTGTTTGCCAATAGTTAAATGCAGTTAGCTTTCCAAAGCTGGAATGCCAAGGATGCAAATGTTCATTAAAATCTAAAGGCACTATAATCAATACAAGACACAACACTAGTTAAATTAGCATAGTCTAGAGCTCAAAAGGACAAAAAGATCTACAAATCTGCATTTTTGTTTAAATTGCATCACATGTTAAATTCTGCTGCTTACAAGCCAAACATTGTGTGCTTCACTGATACTAAATTGTCCCTATGATGTCAATAAAAATATTTCTGTAATGAAATTAAAATAATTCTATGCTAATAGAAAACTTCATTCAGGCAAAAATGTTTTTTCTTTAAATATCACATGAAAATGTAAATTAAGCAGTGGGCTGGTGCCTACCATGTAGTTTAAATGAAGACAACCAAGGCAGATTTAATTTTGAACGCCAGGAAACTAGGATGCCTTCTGTAAATTTGAGAAAATACAATACCAAAGTACCAGTATGACTTACCTAGCAAGCAACTGCTACTTCAAGATATGGTAGGCAGTGAAGATGCTTCAGCAGTGTTCAGGAACATCCTTACAAGCACCTATAGGGACACTTTAACTCAGTGCCTAAAGTTTCCTATATTTCTGGGCATTATGCAAAACATTTCCAGCATATGAGTAGGTAAATACCTTGTAAGAAACTTCTGTTCCTACAACAAGAGAGTACAACCCCACAAGCTGAAAGGGCTTTAACCAATTCAGTTAAATTCATTTAATTGTGAAATGAACCTTAATTGCACTGAAGCCAACACTGCCCTCTTAACATCAGTAACTGGTCACAGACATTTGGGTGCAGACCAAAATGGAGATGAGACTGAAACCCCTCTGCAAAGAGAGGGAGGGCTCCCCAGCTGTCCCTGCCGCTGTCCCTGTCCACGGCACTCGTGCTGTCAACCCTGCAGGGAGCATCCAACATGTCCCACCTGGGGTGGCATCCCAGAGGGGTGGGCCTTTCTAGGTGTGTTGAGCAAAACAGCTCCCAGCAAGTTTGGAACTGGGAATGTGTTGGTTTGTTCCCTTTCTTTTCTGGACATGTTAGGGACCCAGGAATAGAAGAACATACCTGTAAATTATCTGAAATGCAGTCCAGCCATGAAAAAATGCTCTGGTTTTTCTTGTTTTCCTTTCTAGAAAGCAAGTCTTGTAGGAGAATCAGCTATGGTACATCCCTGCATCATAGTGGTGTCTGTGATGCATCTATCCACAGACTACCAGTCTGGAATTGGATAGCTGCAAAATCTGTAAAGCAGGTTTTGGAACTGAAAGGCCCCTGAAGTCTAAAGTAAAAGGACTTGTTCTGACTATAACAAACAAATCCTATTCCAGCTGTAACAAAGGAATCCATTCTTTCTTGCATTAAAAGCCATGTATTTTTTTTTAAAAATCCTTCTTTTCTACCTCTCTGGCTATATATACAGTACTTAAAATAACTTTAAAATCCACTTATCAGGTTACTTGGATTTCTGGAACACACTGAAGTTTTAGTCAGAATTCCTGTCCCATTTTTCCTTTGTCTGGCAGTAGAAAGAGTCACTGAGTCAATCCATCTGGGGCGTGATCAGAAACCTTGCACAAATCAATAGTGAGATTCTCTGGCTAGGATGTCTCAGTTTTGTCAAATGAATCCATCTCTTTAATCTGGTTTCCACTCCTAGACAATGGATAGAGACAGACACTCCTGGACCAAAATTCACTTGACCCTCAGATGTCTAAAAAAAAAGATCAGGTGAATCGTGTCCAAGAAAAAAACTGTTCTTTTCCTTTGATTACATAGGGATCCTAGTATGATTTGATCAGAGGTGGACACCCAAACTGCTATCTAACCTTATACAAGATGATTCACAGCTTCAATAGCTTCGACAGAGTCCACCCAAGACCTCTGTGCAGCCATTAGCCAAAATAAACCAATATTCTCCACTCAACTGCCAGGATCAGGGTAAGAACTGAATGTAGCCCTTCAGCCCTACTGCTACACAGGGCTGAGCTATCACAACCAGTCTGGAACCTTTTGTTCTATGGGAAGCCTCTTTTGTGTTCTATATTCACATTTTGAAAGAATACACAGAAGAGAGATGCCAAAACAGAAACACTTTGTTTAAACACCATTTTTTTTTAAATTAAATTGTACATGCAATACAAGCTGTAATGTGTTGGACAGAAAATTTCTGTCCAAGTAGCAGGAATGCATGAAAATCCCAGCACGTGACAAACCACACTGTGGTGCCTTTATTCCTGTGTGACCTGGGTGATCCTATAGCAAACAGCAGGTAACTTCCAAAGCTTGATACAGTTTGCTCTCACACAGATAGCTTCATATAAAGACCCTAGCTATTACCAGGCAGTGCTTCTGGGTGTATGGAGAATATTCCCTCCACAAGCTTACACAATTATGCTCCTGCAATGTTACAACAGCCAACAGGACAGTCAGTATACAGCATATTTACATGTATTTTCAAGGAACAGGTGAAAGGATGCACACAGGTTAGACAAATTAAACAGTTCAACAAAAACCACAGGTATTCTGTGTTTCATTCTTTCTAAATTAATAATTCAAAGATGCTGAGCACCTGCATTTCTTACCAACAGCAGTGGAGCTGCTTCTTGAGTGCACTCAAAAGACATTTATCACTGGTATAATAAAGAGGGTATTATTTGAGTGACGACCTGGAGAGGCCTTATCCTGCAAGATGCCAAGTGCTTCCCGTGGTTTGAGAGTGACTCTTGTGTAGCCATGAGATCTGTCAACACTACAATACACACACCTTCCTTACCCTGCCACTCCCTCTGTGATGTCTGCTCACCAGGACTTTTTCTGACCATGGAATGTAAAGTCTTTGGGGTAAAAACCGCTTCTTTTTATACCTTTGTATAATAAACTGGAGTGATTGGGCCTGACACTGACTGTATTAAACATAAATAAAGATCAGCACTGCACATCTATATCGCTCCTTCAGGAGAGATTAACTAGAACGATTCATATAATGACAAGGCTCCTTCTGTCTCACCTCAAATGCCACCAAGGTAGCTCAGACCAGATATATCATTTTATTTTTGACCCTGCCTGTTCATACCTGGGGGAGATAATAATGTATCTTGTGTACCAGCTTTCATTTCTCATGTCTACTAATATTGTAAACTCTTATGACTGCCCCAGCTTCTTACTTTCCACAACATTCAACAGCAGTGGTTTGAACTACCAAATTAAAGGATCTACACCATTTACTCTCTCCAGATCAGAAAAATGCCCAAGGTGGCTTAGCAAGACTAGATCTCTTACACACCTTTGGCAGTATACTCCTACCTAGTAAACAGCCCAGATAAAACCATAAAAGATGTACTAAGAAGACCAGGGGGAGGGAATGAGGATGACAGTGCAGCAGCCAGTAAACCTGAAGGTCCCTTGAAGGAAACCAGTGACACTGGTGGTGCAAAGAGTACACTGTTTCAAAGGTCCTGACAGAGTTTTCTTTTTAATTTAAATTCCCAGATTGCACATAAAGCTTCAGGAAATACGAAAATTTCTTCTGTTGGGTAGTAACGCATCCATCACCATGCACCAGGATTTGATAGCATTAAAACAACAGGTCTTGCACTGGCTTGAATACATTATAAAGTAACACTCCACTTAAATAATGAAGTGTTGCAATACCCCTGGCAAAACACTAATCTATGCAGTGAAAGCCAGGCAAGAAGAAAAATGTGTCTTACAACATAGTAAATAAATTTCAAGTGTTTAGTAAACCTTTATAAACAACAAGATTTGAATGCCATGACAAACATAGCATTGAATCAGCCCAGAGGAAGGGCAGGTTGAGGAAGCACAGCCCACCCTGGGGCAGAGGGCTCACCGTGTGCAAGGACACCCTCCCAAGACTGATGACTGGGATCCAAACAGTACATGAAGAATCAAACCTCCTCTGCTCTTGCAGGCCCTCAGCCTGATGTAAAGAGGAGTAGATAGAACTCAGAACATTTTCTCATTTTTTCTCATGGCTATGAAATCCTGAAACCCACTGCCATGTATAGGATAGTGTGAGCAAGGCAAGGCAAGATTTTTGGGTGGTTCAGGGGAAGAGAGAAGAGGCTATATCACTTGCATCAGGGCCTACTGCTCAGCCACCTTTAAATTTAAATTAAAAATAATTTTAAAAAAGACATCATATTTCATGGCAAGGATGTAGTCAAACAAGCTTGGTAAAACACAAGGGCCCCTTGAGACAGTGGACATAATACAGACGTCAGAAATGGCACAGCTAACTATTTATAACTGTAGAATCAGGGATTTAATTGCCCCAATGATCAAAGAGGTAAAAATTACTCTTTACAAAAAATGTTTCAGGTTCCACTGTCTGGATCCAGGCAGCTCTTATCTGTGAAACTCTGTAACATCTCAATTACCAATGCCACAGAGACCAGACCAGCTTCTCAGCTGTACAGTCTGGCCCAAGACCATAACCCTGTGCCAAAATGCAAATCGACTGTCCCATTGTTAATGATATAGAAATGCTAAATTTTTGGCAAGTTAACAATAAAGAGAATTTGAACTACATACATTAATACACTAGGGCAGTATGCATTGCAACCCCCCAGGCACATCAGCAACTGTATATATTAGGCTTTGGAGATACTTCTTTTTCCACAGTTGGAAG
This sequence comes from Corvus kubaryi, assembly GCF_017639235.1. Classification (NCBI taxonomy): domain Eukaryota; kingdom Metazoa; phylum Chordata; class Aves; order Passeriformes; family Corvidae; genus Corvus; species Corvus kubaryi. The sequence continues at coordinate 48,902,464 of NW_024581137.1, read as the reverse complement.
GTCTGAAAAAATACATTAGGGCATAAGCCGTCATCTGTCTTACATGACAATGAGGTTATTTGGAGGTTAATAATTTTGGGGTTATTATTCTCAACCACAGTTCTTATTAAAATAGGTTTTTATTAAAACATACACAATGACAAATCCTGGGTGTATTTAAATAAAATACAACAGTATAATGGGGATTCTGTGAAGAGCTTTTACCACTATTTATGGTATTCAATGTTTCTTCATCTCACAACTACAACATCCATGAGAAAGAGAAAGACATATCTAGGTCCCGCTACTAAAATTATCTATCAGGATAAAGCAGCTCTGATCTCAGGGTACATTTTCTGACTTGCCTTTAGCTAAGACATTCTTTCTAAGGAAGGCAAGCTAAGGAAACCCAGCCTAAAGCTGCATGTGAAGCTGTGAGCCGTGTTGCCTCATCTGTTCCCTTCAGGCACTAACCAGGAAAAGGAGCAGCCACCCAAGCCACTTTCCCATTCAGTTCGACTCAGTTGCTGAATGTAAACTTTCATTTCTCTGCTTGAGGAGCTCTGACCATTCTTAATTGCCACTTATCTTCCAGATCACTAATTAGGTTTTGCAACACTCAGTTCTTAGAAAAAGCATCGCCAAGATCAATAACTTGTCAGATCTCCTGCTTTTTTCATATTTGAACTTGACTCAACCAAGGTTTTCCAAGCTTTCTTTTGAAACTGTCCCAGTTTGAGAAACCCCAAGACATATACCATTGTTCAAAATGTTATTCCTAAATTCTGAATTCTTCTAAAAGTTTAACAAAATAAAATAAGCCAATTCTCTTTGTTTAAATAGTGTGAAGCTGAAGGAGGACAAGCTTACCTCCTGACATACAGAGTCCAAAACATTTAATTTATGCCCAGCACAAAGTAAAAGACAGGAGATTAAGTGTATACACTTCTGAATTAAATATATATACATATAACCAAAAATTTCATGAATATTTACAACAAAGGACTACAAATAATTATGAAATGCCCCATTCTAAAATGCAGCATTTAATCTGATGCGTCCAATGGTTATAGTTTGTGCGATAAATTGTTGCAATCAACTTAATTAAATATATAGTATTACTTGTGTGAGATGGTTACGTTCACTTGAAAATTAAATATACTGCAGCTGTTAGTGCACTGGTTACATTTTTGAGACCATCCTCCCCTTTCCAGCATAAAACTGCAAATGCAGGAGAGCATTTTCCACCATCTTCCAGCTCTGGGAACACAAATGCCTACATTTCACTCAAGCATGGGCAGCCTCATTACAGCCAGTGGGAATACTTGCAAGTTTAAATTTAAGCAGAATCATGTCTTAACTGTTCACATGTAATAGTCAGAACATAAATCACACTAAGAAAAAAAAAAAAAACAACCTGTTAAATTTTTTATTTCTGCCAAAATTGGACATCATTGCAGCCTGCTGGTCACAACCTTGAACTCAACCCACACTAGACACCATTGCTTTTAGGCCCAAGACTTTTTTCCAATGCACAAAATTATTCCAATGAATTGCATGGAAAAAAAGGCAATGTCTTCTTCCCAAACATTGTTATTTAAACCCTGTAGGGAACATATTCTTGGGCTTATTGTATGGGGCTCACTCCATTTAAAAATACAATTACAGAATGAAAATAGAGGTCAGGAGCAACTGGCCAAGGAATTTAAGAAGTGTTTAAAACTGGCAAGGATGAAGCATAACAAACCACCCCATTGGCAACACGCTGGCACTTGTGACTGTAAGGACACCTCTGTCTCTATCACAACTACCTCAGTATTTATTAACAACAGATATGCAGCACATGGAATTAAAGACTTGCTCAAACTCTAATCCATTGCCATGCAATATGCAAAACCCAACCCTTTAAGAAGCACTTAAAGCCTCCTGTCCTGGACAACAACCTGTCCTGAAAAAATAAAAACTGTAACATTACCCAGAAAACACTGAGTGAGCAGTAGTCACAAACAGAAATAAAGTGAAAGTCATTCTTGCTTCAATTCTGGATCATCAGGGAAACGCCCCTGTGAACACCACTGGGCATTCCATCCTGGAGGTAACTTGTATGAAACAAAACCACCAGCTACATATGAATCAAATTCGTCTTTTACTTTCTTACCACAAAATGTTGTTTTCAAACAAAGTAACCCTTACTGTGGCAGAGCTACACAGTAATACTTAAAACCCAGTTAAAATGTTGAGTTGGAATGTATTATCACTCAATAAGAACTACACTAATCACTGTAATTAAGCCTCAATTTAAACAATTATTTTGGTATTAAAACCGTTTTCCACAGCCTTAGTTTTAATGCTATTAATCCACTGTGAAGTTCTTTTCATTAAGCAAGAACAAAACTTTTGTTGAGAAACTTCTTAATCACACAGTAAACACACTGGTTCTAATGCTGACATTTATGTCCTTAACAAGAAAATCTGTTTCATTTATTTGGGATAACAAGGAGACTTTTGACACTGTTACATCACACCGCACCAAGCATTTTGCTTTGCAAAAGACAGAGAATTCAATTCTCATTACAGCCACCTACACTTGAATAATCCCAAGTAAATGTGTAGTCCTGTACAAATGTAACCAAGGAAAGAATGGCCACAATTTTGCAAGACCAAGTTTCCCCATCAGAGTGCGGCAGCAATACCGCGCCTGAGGTTGATTTAAAATCATCACCATGGATCTTCCCTGGTTTTCCTGTCATTGATCTAAGCTACAACAGACAACGTAATTTCAAAATTCTAAGACCAAAAGGGAGGCAGCAATCAGAAAGCATTTTGGTGTCTGAGCTATTGACTCTACCTTTCCAACTCAGCCTCCTTCTTTCAGCCTACACAGTGAATTAAGAGCATATTCCTTAAATACTGATCAGTTCTGTCTGTAGTCATGCTCTTATTACAAGATTACTGCAATAAACTTTTCCACATTGAATTTTACCTTCACTGAATGAAAATTAATTAGGCGCACACTAAACAGCATCCAAAATTCAGAGCTTACAAAAGTTTAAATGCCGTATGTAGACCCCATTGAAGTCTTTTGGTTAATTAACTCCTTTTCTGTTGAGTGCATGCCACATGCTTTAGATAATTTTAGCCACATTATTCTCAGTAAATTTTTCCATTTCCAATGTGTAAGAAGCAATATTCAAAAGACTAAACTGTTTGTGCCTCCATAAGTTATGACCTTAAAATACAAGAACTACACCTAGTTATATTATCTTTGGTTGCAGCTTCTGACTTCTGTCTCATTACTTCTATTACATGATCAAAAAGTCAAAGGCAGAAATATTTTTAATATAGCATATATACACAATTATTTACATCCCCAGGCTATTGAAAAGGTCTTTATTAAATGTGAAATGCCAATGTTTTATTACAGCTGCCATTAACATTCAGGTGTAGTCACAACCTACTTCATTGTGTGTTGTGAGTAAACTAATCCCTGAGGCGTCCTGTTATGGTCGGGCTTACACAGGGCAAAGCAGAGGACCCAAAGAATTTTAGACATTGAACAAAAGTGAGCTTGACAGACACCCAGCACTTCAATAAAATCCAAGAAGGAAAAAGAAGAAACAGTCATCCTTTGGCAATGTTACACAGAATTTGCATGCATGTATGGACTACACTCCTACCACTTGGGGGAAAATAAATGACAATTATGGCAACCCACTGATAGTTGAAAATGTGGTTAGCTCAATGTACAAGCTAGTTTGCAATATCTTTAATTATAACTACAAAAGAGGAGGAATAGGACAGGATGGGATGAGATGGATAGGATAGGACAGGAGAGGAGAGGAGAGGAGAGGAGAGGAGAGGAGAGGAGAGGAGAGGATAGTTCATTGGGAAGGGACATACAAGGATCATCAAGGCCAACTGCAATATGCCAGTTTTTGCAGCAGACCTGGAAACTGAAGGTTTTTCGTAGCTGATGCATCAGTCATTAAGCATTGCTCACCACAAAATAAATAGCACTGTTTTCCTTTAATAAAAATTCTCTTTCAGCACAGTGAGTAATTTTAAGCTTCAGCAACTTGCATTCTCACTTTCAATAGAGCTGGTAATATGTCAAATTTCACTTTCAAAAACCAGCACAGTATGATGAACCTCCACAGAAAAGGTATTTCAAACAGAAATATCCAATTGCATTGGGATCATCACCATTTCAATAAAAAAAATGATCCTTGCAGGGAGAAACACAGCAGGTGCTGGAGTTCTCACACTGCACAGCAGCCTCCAGAACAGCAACCTCCAGGCTCTGGACTGCTCTGTTGTATTGATAGTTCTTAACTGATAAAGCTTTATCACTTCTAATGAAAAGTGTTAATAAGGAGCAGGCAAGGGAAGAGAAAAAACTTCAAGAAAATGGTGTCATTCAGGTGTTACTGATGGGAAAAACATCATTTGTGTGACATAACAAGTCATGGGGGGCCGGGGGGGTGTAACACAACAGTAAAACTGCTACTCCTATATTCAAATGTATACAATGCTACCAAACCCCAAATCTCAAAAAAATCCCCAAATCCCAAAAATAGAAAGAGTCACGGATCTGCCAAATTTTGCTTTGCCAGCGTGGGGAATGACATCAGTGTGACTCACGGTGCTCAAGCCGAAGAGGCAGAAAGACAGCTCAGAAGGGAGAGACGAGGGAGGAAGAGGAGCCATTCAGTAACTCTCCTGCTCCACATTGCAGCAGTCATTTACACATTTATGTTCCCGTGCCTTCATTTTCAAATGAAGAAGACATGCTATATTTAGCTCAAATCTTTTCTTGGGACACATTTTAAAGTCTCAGTGGCAAGCTGTATGGAAAAGCAGTGCAATTAGGAGTTAAAAATCTAATTGCAAAGGGTCTGTGAAAATACACAATCCTGAATTTGCATCTTATGGATAACTACATTTGGTTCAGAAAACCCAGTTGGCTCATGTTAACCTTGTGAATTGATCCTATACAGAATTAATCTTGCTGCTTAATCCCATGCTTCAAAACAATCTTGAAAACATAACTTCACTTTTTAGATACCCTATTTCCATAGTATTTGGAAGCAGTAACCAAAGCTATCTCACAAATAAGGTTCTCCTGATTGTACATACACTGACATGATGCAACTTTTTTAATACTATTTTTCCCCTAATAACAATAGTTTAATTCCACCCCTGGCAACCACCTTATGAAGCACGTTTTTCCTTTTAGTCTTCTGTTTTGCCATTTAGACTCTCTGGAGTCAATACAAAAACCCTACAATTAATTACACAGGAAGAAGTTGCAACATAAACACTGGTTATTCCTTAGGAGAAAGCAGCAGCAGTGTTAAATTAAGAGGCTAAGATCCAGTGGCCACAGATAATGAACCCATTACAACATACACATCTCTAAAGCTGTGTACATTGCAACACTGCAACAGCTGAGCCATGTGAAGTCCAGCACCAACTCAAATCAATGTAGAATGCTACCTTAAACATCCCTCTGTATCACAGCCGTAAATAACCTCACTTGAAGCCCTCATTAACAAACTGGCTAGCTGAAAGAAATTACACAGTATAACAGAATTTGAAAAGACAACAGACACAGTTCAAATACTGTGTATTTCTTTTTCCCACTATTCTACAGTAAGGTAAACACAAGTACTACACATAACAATAGACTCAACTAACCCTGGCAAAATCACACTTGCGGGGCTGTGGGTGGTGATGATGAGAGGCCAGAAAAGGAGAGTTATCTTTCCTCTCACAGACTTTCATCAGTTTTTCCATCCTGAGTCAAAACCAAAAACTAGGACAGTTATATTTTCTTATAATCAGATAACCATACACTAAGACACTTTCGGTATAACAGAGGTATTCCATCAAGTGTGAGGTTTCCTTGTTTTGTCAAGAACATGAATAGATTTCCAACTTTTTTAAACCCTCGCCACCAAATATACCCTTCTCTATACAAGCCTGGACATTTTTTAATGATAAACAAAATCTTGGATATTTATAATAAAAAAAAAAATCATCTGCTTGAAAACTAGTTGCAGTAGGACCCAGATGAATTCCCTTCCTGCTGCCATTGCTGCTGAACTCCAGCTGGTATCTGGCTACTACAGCAGATTCTGAGTGTGACACTCTGAAAGATCTCATTAGTTTTCCCACAGCAATTTTCTTCTTAAATTTATAAGACCTTTGTAAAAAGTACAGTGATATAATACCGGTTAAAAGCATGGGGAACAGGAATGAATATTCTCTATTAAAATATCCCAGACAAGAGAAAGCAAACTGCAAAATTTTCAACTCCCTTTTTGGATGAATCTGCTCTTAAATGCCATTTCCTAATCTCTTGTTCTCACTTTATTCAGTTGTTTTGGAGTCAGGACAGAAATAGCCACGAATACATATTTCACTTTTTTAACCTTTGAGATATTTTGTAACTGCATTAATTTCTCACTCCACCTCTTCACATCTCAAAGTCACTGTAGAAAGCTGAAGAGAGAAGCAATACGCAGAAAATTGGGAACATTTTAATTCCCTATTGTTCAAATGAATCTTGAATCCTTCAGATATAGATGTACTGAGTTTCTCAAACTGTACAACTCTTCAGGCTATGTGCTGGTTTTTCCTTATTCCTGGATGCTGTTGCCTACTGAGATACTTCATTTGAATGTTGAAGAGTGGGTAAAAGGCAAAAACCCAACAAATATTAATGTACTCTCAGAGAGACAGGAAGTCAATGCAAAAACTGGAGCTGCCAGCTGCCCAGTTGCCTGGAATATCACTTTCTTAAGAACTACTTACAGGATTTTACAGGAATTTCACCTAATTATTTACAGGAATGAATGAACTGTTACACAGGATGAAGCCAAAGGTTCATCTGATTGAGGATATTTTCTCTAGCTGTTTCACATTTTATCTAACTTTTGGAATTATTATTCCCTCTCTTGTAAACACAGAAAACTCATGGGGATTCACAGAAATTATCATTCAGTGCGTTAAAAAAGAATCAAACTAAAACAAAAGGAAGGACCTTTCCACACAAACAAAATAATTAAATTGTGAAACTCTATGCTGCAGAGGCCAAAAGTATAAATGGTTTTATGGAAAAAATTCAGGGGAAGCAAGTTCATGGCTGACTATTGACCAAGATGACCAAGCTAACAGCTCAGAAAGCCTCCGGCTGGCCAACTGTGGGATATTCAGGGGATTCACCAGGGAAGCACTGCCCTGTGCTTACCCCTTCTAACACTATCTGTGCTGGCCAGGAACATGCTGGGCTTGTCAGATCTAGTACATCTCTTCCTGTGACTGAAAACAGCAACAAGGAGTCTGCAGCTCAAACGCCTGAAAACTTTCATTTTATTCAGCCCTGTGCACAATTTTCCCCTTTGTGTTAACAGCTAACGTTAACCTGCATGAAGATGTGTGAGCAACCAAAGGGGTTAGAAAGGTCTACCTGGCCTTTCACAAGGCTCTGCATTCAACCCATTTGTTTAAGTACAAAACCACCTAATGGATATATATTCAAAAATATTTCTGTGGGTGGAGAGCCTTCCTAATTTTGGGCAGTGCAAGACGATTCACATCCTGAAACACAGGAAAGAATTCTCCCAAAAACCTACTTAAGCTGAGTTTCTCAAACTTGTATGAACACCTCCCAGAGTCATGGCCAGTAAGCAAAGACAGTTTAGGGATGTCCATACAAACAGGCTGTACCAAGCCATGCTGCCAACTGACTCACCAATATCTTTGCAACTGTTTTGCTCAGAGATCTAAGTGGATGCTGCATTCACATATGCCAGCATCTGGTAGCCCCCACATCAGCTCTTCATATCAATTCACTGAATCACAAAGGAATTGGGGCCAGCAGGGACTTTTGGGGATCACCTAGTCCAATCCTCCTCTCCCCAAAGCCGAATTGCTCAGAGTAAATTCCACAGAACTATGACCAGTTGGATTTTGAATAGCCTTAAGGATGAAGAGTTCTCTACTTTGTTTATTGTCCTTTAGCAGAATTTCCTGTATTTCAGTTTGTGCCCATTGCCTCTTGTCCTATCATTAGATACCACAAGAAGAGCCTGGCTCCAGCTTCTTTACTCCCCCAACAGATCAGCCCCAGCTTCCTCATTTCACAGACAGAAGTCAAAATCCAGAAAACCTAAAAAGAAGTAAAAATAAAGCTTTACTGCCTGATCCTGGACTAAAAAGACAGTGGTCCTAGGTGCCTATCTCAGCTGTCTGATCACTGCAGTTTGTATGACCATCTCATCTACCAGCAAGTACCACAGAGGCTCAGCAGCTGCAAAGCAGTGTGGTTGTAAGGGAAGAAGAGAGCAGCAAATTCTCTCTCAGGCAGAAAACTTACAGCAGGTCTCGCAAGATATTTAAAACTCCAGATGACCTATTAAAGTAAAATAATCAAACACCAGCAACAACTTTTAACATCCCCAGAAGATAGACTATTCAACACAGGAAGACGAAATTACTGCTATATGATATTTTACTCCTCCAATAAAGTATTTATAATGTAGCCCCACAATAGCACACAATATAAAAATACACCGGCCCTTTCACAAAAGCAATTAAATAAATAAAATATAAACCAACTCAGTACCCTCCAGGCACTCAGACCAGCAGACCCAGATTCTCCATCATGGTCCTTTATCCAAGCACGCTCACACAGCCACAAGCAGCCCCCTCTCTTGTCTGTCTCTTCCATGGACACTTAAGTCCCATTTATGTCCCGGCGCTTCCCTGCACCGTTTTTTGCATTAATTTTAATGATTAACAGCAATTGGTAGTGAAATATCAATGCTGTCAAACACATCTATTACTCTTTCTTGAAGCTGGACTGGGAAAGATGTTTTCCAGCTGTTTCAGTGCAGACAGTTTTTAAAACCACGTTCCCCTAACCAGTCAGCTCATCAGTCAAACACACCCATTCTGCGCCAAAGAGCAGCCCTGAATCTCAGAGGTACAAAAGGTGGCTGAAAGAAGGCAGGTGGCAAAAAAGGCTAATCCAAACCCTTAACCCTCCTCTTCCCTAAATTCAGCCAAGTATCAGTATTTTTCCAGTAATGTAAGACTGTTTCAAAGCTCAACACTGGCACCTTCCTAAGACTACTGAATGATACTTCTTTCTTTTAATTTGTGAGCAGAAAACACCTTAGCAATATAGCCAGAATGAACAAAAAATGGTAAGTTGGAAGAAAAAACATAACTGTGCAACGAGGCACAAAATGCCCTGACAAAAAGAGCAATACTCCCAGAAATTACTCTGATAATACAATTATTTTTAAAATGTCATGTACCTAAGAGGAAGACCAATAAACTTATGATACTCATGGGAGTAGCAAGTCTACTCTTCAGTTTTAAAACACAAGGACATAAGGAGCTGGCCCAGAAACACAGAGCATAAACCAACTTGGAGGAAAAACTCTAAAATTCAAAATTTTTAATTTGTGCTCCCTCTCCTGTTATACTCCATAAAAACATGAGTTTATACCAAAAATAGAAAAATGAATACAGGAAAAGGATGGTGCAGAAATTAAAGAGGAACATTCCCATAAATTAGCACATTGACAAACCTATGCAGATAAGATGAAGTAAAATGACAATGTGGTGGAGTCTCCAGGGCATTAGACAGCTTCCACTTAAAATTGCCATGTGGTGTCAAAAATTGTCATTGCTTCTGAGCAATGAGTTACAGTAGCATAAGCTTTTCTATTCACAAATAATCTTCCACTGGGAAACTTCCAATATATACAATTCATTTTCTTTTTTGATAGCAGGATATTGACCTATAAATTGAACAAACTAAATTAGAAAGGTATTTTTTGCTACAAACCCACATTTCTGGATCCCATTCAAGGCAGCTCTCCAGGGCATTCCCAGTTCTCCGTCCTTCCCAGAAGGCAGGACAAGGTCCAGCCTGTGTGGGAAGGAGAGGGCGCTTGGCTTTGCTGCTCCCCTGCTGTCAGAATAGCTCCCCCATGCAAAGAGCTTGTCAGTCAGTGACAGATTATAAAAAGGAAGTGAAATGTCACATTCCTGCAAGAACTTGGGGACAAGTGAGCTTACCTAGAAAACCAGGATAAGCACAGCTACTGACCTGTTAAGTCGACACGGTCAGAAAAACCACAAACCGCTGTGCCTACAGGCAGGCTTTCAGCAGTTTCATGCTTCCCCTTGGCATTTCCAGGCATGACCCCATGGGCAATGCTGAGGTGAGAGGGATAAGGAAGTGGGTGATTTATTCCCAGAAAACCTTGACCCTCTCCTTCAGAGTAAATGAAGACTCTCTACCATGCAATGCAGTGCCAGATGTGGATGGGACACAGGGAGGATGCTACCCAAATACATGTATTGCCTTACAAAGAATTTTAAGGCATTAGTTTTAATAACCACAAATTTTCAAATAGTGCTCCTCAGCACCTGGAATGTGCATGGAAGGTATGGAAGCAACTGAGCTGCCAAGTAATCTGACTTGGACAAGATTCAAGGCACCTAAAATTGGTCTCACTGATTTTACATTCTTGGCAGGAGAAACTTGATTAAGAAAACCATTTTTCACTAGTTACTGATTTTAATAAATAGCCTACTACTTGTAGCCTACAGAAACTGGTATAGTGACTAAGAGTGGGTGAAGCAGAAGAGAGGATGATTTGCCAGGGAGTTATTATTAGACACCTGATGTCAGAGCAATGATGGTTGCCTCTGTGAAAACACTGCTCCTGAGCACGACAAGGTTCATGTCTCAGAGAGGGAGATGAGCAGATGGAGACATCAGCAGACCCCCCTGCTGTTCTCTGGGGAATATTAATCCACTCTTCCCATTTTAAAACAATTTTCAAATAATACATGACACACTGCCCCTCTATAGGACCTACAAAAGCATGAAGGTGGGATGGTTTGCCCACAAACATTGCGACCACCCCCTCTGACATGGCCAGAGGTGATCCAAATCACTGTTGCAGGGCAGCCTGGATATATCCTACTGTTTGCAAAAGCCTTACATCTTTGACAACGTAGTGAATGGATCTTCTCATATCTGATACCATCTGCTGGCACTTGCCAAACCAGAAAGAAAAAAAAGGCACCCGACTAGACTGAGGAAGGTAGTTTCTGTTCTAAGGAAAGCTTTATCTTCTCAGACATTTGAAAAGCTCACTGAAAATCCAGGAGCAGCAGGATGGATAGCTTGTTAGACAACCATTATGTTGATAGAGAACATCTGAGTTTTGAGAAGAGCACATTAAGCCTAAACTCAAGTAGTCCACTAGAAATGAGAAACCTTCTGCAAATGGAATCCAGACAGACACAGAGCATGGATAAAATAAATCTTGGCAATCACTACCTCTGTACTGAGCCTTTACCTTTCAAGGGATAAAACATAATACATTCATAGAACTGAAGGCAATAATACCCCAGTTTTAGTCAGATAGATGGCTGCCTCCTGAGCACTGGTCTGTGCACTCAGTCACACCTCAGGCACAGCCTGCAGTGCCCACAGCCCCCAGAGCTGCTCGGCTGCACAACTGCCGACAGCTCCCCCCTTCCTATTGCTTCTCCAGCTTCCCTCCAGTTCCCTCCTCCCCAAATCAGGAACAGGGTCCGTCTGTCAGCACATCCTGAATTAAGCAGTCAGTTTGGTTTCTCATCTTCCACACACAATCACGCATTTGTCCTCAGCTGGAGACATGGGGTGAAGTCAAAGTCAGGAGACTGATCTCCACGGTCAAGTAATCAAGATAATTTTAGCTCATAAACTGATGTTCAGCTCTACTCCAGCCGACTTAAGGAAATTTTTAAGCTTTTGCATCAGATGGAAGGCCAGGGAATGACAGCGTCCTCATTTCTGCACTGGAAAGTTATTCTCACCCAAGTAGCTTGGACTGTTTGCAGCAACACAGGGATGTCAGCAGCCAACCAGCACACCCCGCCACCAGCAAGTCATCTCCATCAGGTAGATTTTTAACTGCCCTTTGGCACTTTCAGCTGAATTAGGTCCCTGGCTTACTTTAACAAGTTATCCAGTACTTACAATAGCTTAAATTCTACTAATCTGCTGGAGTCATTTTTGGCAAGTAGCAAAAACAGTGAATCATCCCACATTATCCCAGAGAGACTTCATAAATAAATCCTCCTATCTGAGGAGAACTTGCTGAAGGCTTTTTTATATGAAGGAAACTATTTTGGTCCTGTAAATAAGTAACAATGATTCAGTCCAACAAATGAGCCACTTGCTTTTTCATGCTGATCTTTACTAGGGAATGATAGGGCTGGAATACCACTGTACACCTCCAGATTTCATTCATTCCCCTCCAGCAACCTACCAAGAGAGAGGGAAAAACTGAGATAAACTCTTTTTTTTACATGTTTTCAACTGAGTCCTGTGTATCGTCATTTTTATTTTAAAAGCCTCCCAAGGCAGAGGTGACTCAGCAGTCATTACCTCAGACATCAACATAAAATTAGAGATGTTATAAAAATTATGTCAATTAAATTAGCTAGACATCTTTAGCAATTCTGATTATAACCAGATATTAAATTTCAGAGTAATCTGAATTGCAATCAAAGCCCATATTTACATCCTAGACGAATGCCAGATAGAAATGTCAATTAATTTGTATATATTGTTTGAAAGACCAATTATGATCATCAGGCACAGTGTTAGACAGTAGCTGTACAAGTCGCAAACAATCTGACTTCTTTTCAAAGAATGAGTTTGCCAATTTCCCTCTTTCTGCATTTTCAGATTTGTTTGCTTATTATTTTGTAGGTGGAAAAAAGGAAAATACACCTATTTCAATAAAAGGCTTAGGTTTTCTTGAAAATGTTACATAAGCTCTCAAATCCAATAAGCCTATAATGTGCATTGCTGATGGCATATTAACTCTAATAATTAGTCTTTGTTAGCAAAGTAAGCTGTACGAATTTTGCTGAAGTATAAAAGTCATTAAACAATGAGCATCTGTCATAAAACGGTGCAATACATCATGCACAAAATCTCCAGCCCGTTCAGCCAACGGTGAAGGTCCTCTCCCTCTGTCTATGATAGGATTTCTGAGCAATGAATGGGGCTTTCTCTTCAGCATAATCCTTTCCTAATTTAGTGTCAGGATTTTATGATGCAGTTCTTCTATTCTGAAGCTGAAACAATTTCAAATCTCTCTTCACAAAAATAAAACATTAATAACTCTGTCTTTTTGACATGCGAATTTTGTAAACATTGAATTGCCTTTCTTTCCAGAAGAATACCAACAAACACTTTCTCTTTGCCACCTAATGTCTTTATATACTTACAGGGGTAAAGAGTATCTATAAAATTGCAGCTGACATACGAATACCACATTGGAAGGTCTGACACTCACTCAGAGCTCGTGGAGAACTAAACAGTCTGTCAAGCCGTTTAGCAGCAAATTGGTTATCTTATTGTTCTAAATAGGATTGAAACAGGACCTGCATTGTTGTACAGAATTAGGAGTGACAATGCAGATTACTCAATTTTAAAAGGAAGAGAAAGAAATAACTGGACCTGAAACACAAAAAAGGGGTTACAGTCTCTCACCTAAAAAACCTCCATAAGCAGAGAGGAGCTTTTTTCCTTATAAATACATTTTTTAATAGAGACAGGTAGATTTTCTTCACACACAGGTAAAGAAAAAATTATCCCCGTGGTATTTTTATAGGAAATTCACTGTTGCGAGAATAATTGGGTGGAAATATTCTCTCTCTGGTTGTAACTTGCTGTCACAAAGCTCATTCCTACAAACCCAGAACACAGCACTGATCCCTCCAGTGTGTACAAGGCCTCAGTTAGCACTTGGGAAAACCAAAGATTTAAACACAGGGGCACAGTTCTGCATCAAATAGGAGGATGGGGGACAACCAACTTTCCACAAATACACCCCAAACCACCACCATCAACACCACCACGAAGTTTCCAAAGTTTCCACACATAAAACGACCGTAAGTAAAAAAACCACTTCACCCTAAAATACCACTAGTTCTAAATTTGCCAGCTTCATTCCTATTTCTGTCTCTAGCATTACACAGACAGCCTCTACTCAGAGTGCAACGTCACCATGTGGGGAGCAGCCCCTATTAACTGGCAAAGCAGGTGAGCAGAGCTGAGCACAGCCCTGCAGACAGACTGACTGCACTGTGCAAACCTACCTTTCATGGCTCTGATTGTGAGTTCAATTGCATAGTTCAAATGCATAATTACACACAAACGTAATTTTGGATAGTACAAATGCTGGTTTGTTACGTTCTGTTTTAAAGGAAAAGAAAACTATTTTGACAACAGGACTTCAGAGTGGTATTTTTAGAATTCACATACAGCGCAGCATTTCAGCTAAAGAAAGAAAGCAACAAAATATTTCCAAGCTGAAATATCAGTGTATTGGTGCTCCATATTCCTGACTCATTAAAATCTCAAATTGCTCAACTTCAATCTTCCACACAGTTAAACAATGATTTTTTTGCTTTATGCATTTTCTTATCCGCAATAAAAATGCTTCATTCCATGTTCTTCCTATATGAATCCTAAATAACTTTTTCATTAAACACAGTTTTCTGCTATCATGATTTACACTGCAGTATCCTTCTGCTCAGCCTCCTTTTTTTTTTTCAAAATAGATCTGGAATATCAGATTGGACTAGTCAGCTATTTGGTCCAATATCCCAACCCTGACAACAGGGACTTATAAACGCAAAGCTGTAGTGAAGGTCCAGGAAACCACTACACAATAATCTGCTCTTGGAAAAATTTCTTCATAAAACTCATTTGTTTTCAACTAGTCTCAGTTCCCAGGCATGAGAGTATATATCTGTACACTCCACCACTTACTTTACTTGCTATAATTGAAGCCTCGTTTTGCTTACTTCACCTGAGTGCTACTATGTTGTACATATGTTTTCTTGGAATAACTTCACAGAACTCGCAGATTAATTTTATATTATGTGTGGGTTTTCCTTCTTTTTTTGTTGAGTTTATCCACACCTCGATGTTCCCTGCGTGATGCTCCCCACGATCACAACTGTCACCTCCCTGAGCGTGTTTTTGGGACTCGGCTGCTTGGACAGATCTAAGGGATGTCTTTGAACACAGGTCTGGCAGGATCCAAGACTGTTTGCAAGCAGATGGCACATTTGCCACCAGGCTTAACCAAGGCTGAACTGTGTATTGCTAATGAGGTCTTGTCACAGAGGAACCGCAAAATGGCCCCTCCGCCCTTGGCTGGATTATCTGACCTACCCACATTCCTCAGATGCACAACTGCTGCTTGTAACATCTCAAACACAATAGTAAGAAATCCAATGACTCTTATAGCTCCTGGCCCTTCCCAAAATCATTTTAAACATTTAACTATCCAACCATGTGCAAAATGGCCTTGAGGCAGCAAAACAATTGATGACATGTAAGTCACATGAGTGAACAATATTGAGCGTGATCCTTTAATGGCATAGAGCTTTCTAAATAAGATACACCGCTCTTCAAATCAGGTGGAGAGAATACCTCTAGACTGGAAGTGTCCAAAGCACATTTCCTGACTTGTAACCAGTGTGAACAGTACACAGAAAAAAGATTTTCACTAACTGTGAAAGCCAAATACACTGGAGTTTCTTCACATTCAACAAAACATGGTAATAACAAAAATTCCTAGAGACTGTCACCCTACTTTGCTTGTAAACTGAGCCTTTAAAAGCAAGTGAAGACAAATTAGGATAACACCAGAAATTAAAATATTGTATTTTACAAACTATTAAAAATGTCAATTCATGATCCATGCTGTGGCCTTGGATACAAAAGATAAAAAGAAAGCCCTTCACATAAGGAGAGAATTCAGAGTTTAAGTAAATTTCACCTCACCACTGAAGGCATGCAAATGAATGTAATTAACCAGGTCTCATTAGCAAGGTTCGCTCTAATTTATAGTCTTACTTTCAGTTTTTCTCTTAGTCTCCCAAAGATAAAGATCAAAAAAGGAGGTCAAACTGAAAGGTTTGTCTTACATCCACAACCAGTTTTTCAGCAAAATTAAAATGGGACACAAGTGTCATAGTTGGTGACAGCCATTCCAAGAGAGTCCAAGACTCCACTGACTCAGTTTAAAGCTATATTCCAATCCCAGTTCCTCCTCCCCAAATACAACATAAACCACCAGCAGTTCATTTTGCAAGACAAACCAGAGTATGATTCCTCTTCAACAAAATGCCTTAATGTTTTTATTTCAGCTTTTACTTTTTCTATTCGGGCCAGTAATGTAATTGGGGACAAAATTCTCAAGTGCCTCAAAATTTAACATTTTATTCAGATTTTAATAACAAAGCTCTCGAGGACATGATGTGTTGGGTTACTTTTTTGCTTAACGAAGTAATAAATCAGGAGTAAATGGATTATAAAAATTTCATTGTAATTTTGACCCAGTTTAACTGAATTTTTTTACAAAATTGCTTCAACTGATACTAATTCCCCACACAAAGGCCAGGACTAAGGACAACAGTTGGGGACTGCATGGGAAAGGAACTAGCATAGTGCATGGGCTGTTAAGTACTCTACAAGAGACCAGCTGACTTCTTCTCACCATGGCACTCCAATTACTTCGTACAAACAGGAGGTACCTCTGCAGTGTCTGAACTACTGTTTATCCTTTCTCACCTCGTTACTGCTCTCCAACTAAGTACATTTAAGGTTTTGCAAGTCTACATCTAACTTATTTTGCTGTTTCCAAAGGCACTGTCTCACTATAACACCTGCTACAGAGTGAGCACGTAACTGCTGCTTGGCAAAGCCTGGGATGGAGACTGGAGTGTGTGCATCAGCCATGCTTTCACGTTTCAATTTTCCTTCCATTCTACTCTAGCCATTGTGCTAAAAAAAAAAAAAAAAAAAAAAGGCCAATGCCAAAATCACAAGCTCAGAGCCTTTTAATCAGGGAAGAAATAAAAGCTTAGTTCATTCACATGGTTAAACACAGTAGGATCCTGCTTCCTTTACAATCCTAATGGTGACACATGGAATGAGTTTGTTCTCTTAATTTGGTTCAAATCCACAGAAAAATGAAGCCGAACTCTAGAAATCACCCTAGCCTGCTTCTGGACACCATTATTTTCCATCAGGAATACATGCTGAAAAGGGACTTTTGCTGGTCAGTTCTTGCTCCTCGCATTACTTGATCCTACCCATTACCTCTGCAGCAGGGAAGGGAACAAAAAATTATCAGAGAGAAATGATACAGTCTTTATAATCCAAAGGTAATGTCAATGATCATTAAGTAAGGAGGGATTTTACAAGCAGAAGTCTGTGTTTTCAAGTTCAAGTTCCAGTTTTTATTCAGAGTGATTACAGGCTTGATCCTTATGCAATTATTTGCTCTGTTAGGCACAAATTTTCAATGGCTTTCTCAGTCATTACAGTCAGCACTTGAAATAAATGGCAACACTGCCTAAGAATGGAACACAGAAGTTCCCTCTTAACACAGGTGGCATCAGCACTCTCAAAACGTGTTCAGTGTTTCCAGTGATCCAGCCGATGTCAATGTCAGGACTTAATCTTCTCCTTTCAAGCAAGCAAGTGCTACTAGGACCTTTTATACCTTTCAACCCTTGCTAAAGGCTTGCCATCCCCTTGACCTCTGACCACTCTTTTCTTACCTCTGAGCAGCTCAATCACACACCAGGCAGCTACTTCCAGTACAGTGAGCTTGGTTCACACCTTTCCTTTCTCCAACATGGGAAACTGAAGAAGAACTGAAGAACTGAACCTTCCCTGACACACTCCACTATTCACTGCTTTTAACCATTTATTTTTTAGCTGGTGTCTGCTGTGTAACCAGGAAGCTCATCCAGTGGCTCCTACCTTGTGCTCCCCATATGGACAAGTAACGTAGCTCAGGGTCCGAACCACGCTGTCATTCAGATTTCAGACACAGGCAGCCAGTCTCTGCTGATAAAGAACAGCCGTGACCCCAAAGGGGATCTTCTAGGAGAGCTTTACATGGAAGGAGACCTAGCCCTTCAGTAGCATCACTGAGTCACAGCCCCTTTCACTGTGACCTGCCCCAGCCTCATGACCTGGAGTCTCTCACATCAGCCTACTGAATTCTGAGCATCCAGTTCTTGGGTTTGGACTGACTGGCAGAAGGAAGCACCCCTTGCTCCCTTCTCGTTTCCTTTGTGGATCTATGTTCAAAAACGTGAAAGGCCAGAGCCAGACATGCTATTGAGCAGCCTTGAACTCAATCCATGGGCTGTAAAAGAAAGCCTTTATACCATTATGCAGGAAAACAAAAGAAGAAACACTTGAAAGTATTCCTTCACTTTCCTTGGACAGAGGAAAGTAACTCTCTTTGTCCCCAGACTCCATTCAGTTCCGTCAGATAGGGACTTTCTGAATAAAACAGCCACCCCATACCACACACGAACTTCTGACAGAATAGGCTGTACTTAAGAATGGAAAAACAAAGAAAAAAACTTACTCCTGTTTTTTAGTGGATTTTGAAACCACAGTCAGGCATTTCAGCTTGTAGGCTCAGGTTTAAACTTGGAGATCCAAACAGAAGTACAGCCCTAAAATTGGAGAGACACTTGTGCAGCTGGCCATTGGATGAATGCAAAGAAAGGAAAACACTTGAACCCAAAGTCTGCTTCTCTGAAAACAAATCCTGTATTATTTCTTTGCAAACTAACCTCGTATGAGGTTCTGGCGAGCACATTCAGCAGCACACCCTGCATCTGCCAGCTCCAGTCAAATTAACACAGAGCCCCATGACAGTGACTAAGAGCAAGCATGAAACTGGCCTGAATACAGAAGTGCTCACAGTTTTTAAAGAAATGGATAATGGGTAATTTGTAGGAGTTGGTTGTCAAATTATATATTTAGGGGAGTTTTTTTGTATGCAAACTAATAATAGGCTTAAGCCTGTAACTTGCACTAGGAATAATGATTAAAGTAGCAAGCTTTGGCAGTTTCCGTCTGAAGGACTCTCTCAGCTGAACTCCTCCCACAGTCACAGCAAATCCTAAGAGATATCTTAGGAGTGGATAATATGAATCACCACTTTTTTAAAGCAAGAAGGATAATTCAGATTGGCAAGCTTTTTTTTTTTTTTTTAAGGAGCTAAAACCTGTCATGAAATAAAATCACTGCCGACCCACAGGAAGCCACTGGCACAGCCACTGATTAAAAGAATCTCATAAAACAAATTCAGGGATGTTACATCCTTAACTCTGAATGATTTTTTGCCATTTTAGATGATAAATTGTACTACAGTTTCAGTCTCACGAACTTGACCAAATAATTTTTGAAACTGTCTGAAAACATAAAGATGTACTTGATCTTTTTAGTGATCAATACCACTGTATTAGACAGAAGATTATGCAATAGATTCAGTAAAAGTTAATAGAGAGCTATTTGTGAATCTAAAATGGTGATTTGCCTGGATATATCTAAAAAGGAAATTAGTATTAAGAGGTGATGTGGCAAGCTGAGGACTGCTCAGGTAGTAAAAAACTAATGCCCTTAAACAAAACAATAAACAAGTAATTTTCACTTTCATAAAACCATGATTGATAAAGAACTGTCTGAATATCTAAAGCACGCAGTGAAAAGACAAAAATTCAATCCTGAACCTAATTTGAGCCTTGTCCATTCATCAAATTCACATCCTGATAATAGGATTGGTTTAGAAAGAGCAACCAACAGTGAATATGCTGAAATTATTTCAAGAGATCTTTATAGCAAATTACCTTACAATGTACTCTTTCAGCAATTCAAGGGCCAGGCAAGAGCTTTTTTGACTGTTTTAAAGATACTGGGGTTTAACAGCATTTATTAGCAAGGCTTGTGTTCTGTTGGAGCTGTATAGAATCAAGTTGCTGCATACCGGGACTCCCCAGTAACCTCCATCTGTCTTACACCTGCCGCTAGTACAGTGGATGGTTGACACTGTTATGAATCAAGTGGCTGGATTACTGCTCAATGCAACATCTTTCATCTCTACCTGAAAACAAAAGCAGTAAACCAGGTAGGCAACTCCAACCCTTGATATAAATGGGTATTTGTCTCTACTTAATTCATGACCTCACTTTTGTTTACCTGGTCATGTACATCATTTGACCCCAGTGTGGACAGACCCAAATGTCCCAAGCATGGCCAGTCCAGCCACACTGATTCCAGTGGGACTCCTTCCAATTTGCTAAAAGCACAGGACTCCTATAGTGCAGGGTCAGAGAAAAGTACCTCAGAACTAAGAAAGGGGCAGCCTTGCCTAAGCCCTACACCTCAAACACTGCCTGTCCACTTGCTACAGTGCATTACCAATCCAAGGACATCCATAAGGTACTCCATAAGGAGCCAAATGGGTACAACAATGCAAGCCAAATGGGTACTGATGCCTTAGGATTTTAGCTTTTATATTTTTCATATCCTGTAATGCTTTAGTGTGTAACTCTAAGGCTCCATATAGCCTGTTAGTTACTGTTCTGCCGTTCTGGTCAGACAAAACAAATCCTCTCTAGGCCTGAACTTCAAGGACACCTCACTGTCTCAAGCCCCAAAATATGTAAACAAAGCCTCTAAAGGGGGGCAACAAATTTGGAGTAATGACTTCATTACCTGAAATTGTAATTGAAGAATTAACCCAGATATGCAAATGGACCAAACTTACAAAAGTATGAAAAGTTCGTGACCAGTCATCCATTGAGGGTGTAGCCTTTCTGAAGGCTTTTGACTGCCCAAAGAGTACCTTGGAGGCCCTTCAATAAACACCCGCTTTTATCCTCTTAATTTTGTCTAGCCTCTGTTTTTAGGCAGCCCCATCAAGGCATCAGTACAACTATCCTATGAAAGAAGAACGGCTTGTGCAGGAAACAAAGCAGGAGGAATAAGTATTGGAAGACTCACAGCTCTGCCACTTGGCTATGAAAGCCACAGCCATGTGCAGCAATGAGCCCTGAGCAAGGAACCCAGCAGCTGAAAACGCTCAGCCCTCCAAGCTGCAGTGACTGTTCCTGAGAACAGACCCACAGTTGTCAACGTTAACACAATTTCACACTGCCTCTAATCACATTTTAATTTTAAAATAGCACATTTCCAATGGTGCATTTCTATTCCTTCCCGTTTTACATGGAATTTGCATTTCTTAGAAGCAACTGGCTTCTCTGGGCTCACACACTTTGCTTGAGTCATACATTAAAACCTGCTCTGCTGTTAAACGGCCGTTCCCTTTTCATTAGATCCAACAGGAACCAGAAACGCAAACACACCAAACTAGAAAGGGTAGGTTTGTATCCGATTCTCTGCAGACATAAAATACCAATATATATGTATCAAAAAGTAGCAATGAAAGCCATATTTTCTTCCACGTCCTCACTCTCACTTTTCTGTAATTGCTTGCCTAGAAACCACGATAAATGAAGCTCTAAGAATACAATAACTAGAAAAATTATTGCAGCACAGAACAGGTAATTTGCATTCTATATTTAGCACATGTGCATAAGTTAGTGCTGACAAGAACACCTATTAGAAATGCCTAAAAGTGTCTCAACCAGAGCTTTTGCAACTAAGTTTTTCATGGTAAACACAAGATGAAATATTTAATATTCAGAGTTTATAGTTTGGAAGAGCTTACATCTCAGACTGTTCATCACAGTTTATCATAAGTGCACAACAGGTTTTATGTTAGCCAGTGGATAGAGATACCTTGAAACTACCAGCTCTAGAGAAATACATAAATAATTATTTGTTCATATTTAAGGAACAAATGGAGATACATTCCTAGATGGGTAGATTAAAGATACAAGATTAGAACCTGTCTCTCCTCCCTCTGGGGAACACAGGAGGATTTGCTAACAGACAGATAAATCAGCATCACTTTCAGGATGAAAGCACCACATTTGCACTAGTAAGGAAGATGCTAAAAAATAAATGTAATTAAGTCTACAGAGTAGGTAGGACCTAAGATGGGAAGGTATTGGATTTCCACAAACTTGGGAAGTTACTTGCTTTCTGTGCCAAAAGGCAGGATCTCTGCCGCCTTCTCTCTGCCACATGGTAGATGAAGCGGGGAGAAGGACTACCTGCGACTCCAGCCCTGTGCTGGGCTTCCCAAGGACTTGTGCTAAAGACCTGGAGGTGAGGAGGCAGTATCTTGGTGGGAGTACAGTTTGTTGTCCCGAGACAAGCACTCCTTCCTTAAGAAACTTACAGTTGGGATGAAACTGCCTCACCCCAAAATAAAATGGTGCCTTAACACAGGAAAAAATCCTGTGTTATATTAGGAATCACCTTAAAACTGGTCCTGAAGGAGCAGCTGATGAGCCTTCTCAGCTGAGAGGAATACTGAGACACAAGCCCATGAGATTACCACCATACTAATTCCTTCACTGTGTTTGGGGCATCTCAGCAGAGAGCAGAGAAGCAGCACAGCAGCATTTGAAGGGCAGAACCCAGCACAGCAAGCTGCCAGTGCTGCAGCCTAGTCCCCTGCCATGCCTTGGAGGGCACGAACCAGAGCAGCCTCTCCCCTCTCAGCACGAGGCAGCCGCAGCCAAACCTCTCCGTGGAGGCAGAGCCGCGCTGGCCGTGCTGGGGAAGCGCTGCAGACACCCCACCAACAGGGAACACTTCCAGAAGGGACTAATGCTTTACAAGCTCCATTACCACAGGAAATCAATGAGGCCTGCCCTTCCAAGCCATTCATAAAATTAACCCTAATATGGTGTCAAGTACACACTGAAAACAAATAAGAGAGGAAAACAAAAATTCAAAGCATCTCTCTCTGATCTCCTGAGCTAAATAGCTCAAGATCCTGCAGAGAACAGACATGCTGTAAGATGAATTTAGGCTGACCCTGCTGCGATTTAGAATGATGCTTTTCTTTCAGTAGACCCTTCAACAAAAATCTTCTGATGTTTTTCCTCATTAGGTAACCAATTTGCATTACTATTAGCTAGCCACACAGTTCAGAAAACTTGCTTCATATTTCAAATCCATATATCCTGCCAAAATGTACTTCAAGTGTAGGTGTAAGAAGAGAAAAATACAGCCTTTTTATTTTTGAAAAGAAAGAAAATATGAAACAGGGAAAATATTACTTAAACAGTGGAGTATCAATAATCACCAGGTTCATTCAAAAAAAAGGGTGGAGACACATTATAACCAATTCTCCACAGAAATCAATTTTACTTTTAAGAAAAAAAAAAAAAAGACTGCCAGGTTTGCTCTTCCCATTTGCCTTCAGAACTGCTACTAATTCTGCCTCCTAACAGTAATGAAATGAGGAGGAGAATGAAATATTGTCCCCTTACTACCTTTTATGGAAGAAGCAATACACAACATCAACCAATGCTCTCTCAAGGAAGCCCAAAGGAGCTTCCAAACCTTCATCAGTCTGGTTTGAGTGTGAGTGTTCCTTTGCCACTGCAAGAAGAGTCAGAACCTGAACCACAACAGTTCTTTTAGCAGTGATGACCATGCCTCCACCAGGGTGGTTTTGCTACAACATGGTGATTCCTCTTTTGCTACCAAGCAGAGCACAGCTGCTGACAATTTTAAGACTTCTTCTGGACTAGTACACAGTTTTCTAGGGGCACTACAAAAAAATACTTAAGTGTTTGTGACTGGTGTTTGTTTTAGAGTAATTGAATGTATCTTACTGCATCTGCAGAGGAGGCAAAGCAACAACTGAATCAAGCACCTTGGTTCCACCCAATCCAGCCACTGTGATTATACCATCCAAAAACTGCTTTTTCAGGCTTTTGATTTCTGCTGGGTGAAAAGATTTATGACAGTAACACACATCTTGATACAGTTCTTAACAACTTGACAAAGAAATACACTGTTGATATTGCCCACAATTACCTCAATCACTTTGCCTTCCCTTAGAACATCTGGATATGAACATTTGAGCACCTACGGACAGAAATCTTCTCACTCTGACAGGCAAAGCTTCAATTTAAAATTTCCATAACGAGTTTCTTACTGCACTGTGATCCTGAATAAGCATCTCTTAGAGCATTTCACTACTAACTCTAGAAAGTATTACTGATACCTTACCAATAAAATAGTTACCAAATCCACACCTCCACAGTATCTGAAAACAGTAGCCATTAGTGGAATTTCTACTTACAATATAACACTGAGCTAGCAAATGGAAACAAACACTACAAACAGAACAAGCCCAGCTCCTAAAGGAATTCTGTGGCTCAGGCAAGAACTGAGAACATGTTTATGAAGACTCTCTGTCCACATAACCTTTCTAGAAACAAAATCTTTTTATGAAATATGTGATTCCTGTTTATGCTCTATATTCCATGAGGATGTCATGCTCAGAAAGAAATGACAGCTTCAGTAAAGTACATCAAGAGAAATCCAAGAGCTTATTCTGCCTATCTGTTTTGACCTGCTGAGAGTTCCTAAGACACAGGACATTTTGTCACTCTGAAATTATTTTTAAGTAGAAGCCATGTACATTTTCCACAGAAAAATAAATCAGGAAAAAAAAAGTATCATACACTTAATGACTAATTAAGATAACAAACTGAAGGAATTTTCACACCTCAGGTGTGAAAGGCTAAGGACTTTTTACAGAATAATCCCTGAAAGTTTTACTTGGAACCTTTACAGAATTGTATTATCCCTTCAGAAAGCCTGTAACTAGGAATCTGCAAGTAATTGGTAATGGCCTCAATGCCTGTTCGTAAATAATGAACTTAGTTTTTCCTAACTACTATACCTCATGATCTAAGAAATTGCATAGTAAGCTAATTCATCACTGTGCAATGTACAGAGGAAGAAAATTAAAGAATCTACTTTTTGCCTATTGATTGATTTCTTAGTTTAGTCACAAAAGGTACTGCACCTAAATGAACTGAGTATGCTTTCACAGTCATCAGAAATAACCAAACGAGCTATAGGGCAGGACCTTCAAGGTCCTAGTCTCTGAAATACAAACTTCCACATAAATTCTACTGAAGAAGTTAAGTTTCATTAATAACCCACCATGACACCACACACAAACCCAAGGCCACCAAGATGAGGGAATGGTGAATTGCAATAGGATTCCTAAACACAAGGCAGAGGATTCTCACAGAAAGCTTCAAAGTAACTAAAATAGTGCCAGTCTCACTCATATTATTCGTGGGGAACAGCCTTTTAGGAAAAGATGTCATATTACGTCCTTTGCTTATTTTGTGAAAGAAGCAAGTTGGGAAAATGGAGCTCAACCCTGAAGACAACTTCACTACTAATAATAATTTTAAGCATTACAATGCAACTCCCAGAGCTTTCCTTTTGTCAGACAGTAAGTCAATATTAAATATTATCACTTATGTCTGTAGCAAATGCTAAAGAGTAAACTAATAACTCAATTTCATCCAAAAATAAGAAAAAGAATCATAGAAAGAGCAGTAATTCAAATGCCTGATTTCTCCTTAGAGTATAAAGAGGTATCAAAGCCGAGATTTGTGAAGTTAGGAAGAAAGTTTAGCTCTACAATAAAGAGAAGATAATCCCGTGCATTCAATGAACCACTGACCCATTTCCTATCCACTAACCCATTTCCTATTTATATGATCCTCATTTAAATAGACCTTCCTCTCTCACCAATGCACAAATCACACCAATATTGCAAACACCTGGCAAGGCTGCTGAGGGCCAGGGAGGTACCTCATTCCCATTCTGCACACCAGGAAGTGGTGTCAGAGCTGTTTGCAGCAGAAACTCAACCTAAGGCTTTCTACCTCCTAGGCTAACTCCCTAGGCACGGAAAATCCCTCCTTGTTAAGGAGACCTGTTACAGTAATACACAAAGTCCCTTGCATCATGTTATCTGAGGGTTAAGATCTCTAGATAACACAAGTCACTTCAGTTTGCAATTCAACCCCTTTGCCAGAACAGATTTATTTTCTAGCGAACACCAATTAACCCAGTTAAATAGATTTAATCCATTATTGGGGTGGGAAGTTGCCACAAGGTGTAAGAAAAACTGAAACATCCTCCAGAGTTTTCTTCTGGGATGAAGTCTTACAAGGCAAAAACACGGGATGCACCAGAGCGTGACAGCATCAGAGGGAAGGAAGCCAAAATATTAGCTGTTGCATACAGATTTGGAAAGATAGGTTGTGATAATTGCTTTTATACAGACACTTTGGCATAGCACTATTTGAGATTAATGAACAGAGATAAGATTTAACAAAATCAGTTCCACCTGTTGCCCTGCTCTGGCTCAATCACATATTTAGAAGGAAGTGCCTCCAAATGTAGTGAGCACTGGGAAGAAAAAGGACCCCTGAAGTCTTAAACCTGCCAGAAACCAGATGGAGATGGAAAACTGATCTTCTGTCCTTCACCCGTTTGACTGGAGGCAGAAATTGACTTCCTGCAAGTTATTAATTAAATTTGCTGGGCAAAAATTAATCCTTTGTGTATGGCCATCACATTATCTCTCATTATTCAAAAGACTGAAATAATACTGTTCTAGCTCACTTCACCTTCATTTCCCCAGTCCTGGAAGAGGGTATACTGAATTGCTATCCACATCAAGCAAAGCCATTAACAGTGGCATCAATTACTGCTCCTGTTCTTGCTTCTGGGTTAATTCCTCTCCAACCCAAGGTCCAGCTTTCCTAAAAGCAGCTATTCATTAAAGAAGTTCAGATAAAGCAAAAGCGACTTCATTCATGAGGTAAATACAAATGAAGCTTAGACCAGCATTTGGACCATGTCATCTGTAGTGAATGAAATAACAAAAGGAGCTTCAAAAATAGGAGTGCAATAAATGCCTGTTAAGGACTCATCCTGGCAGCAGTTGTTGTCCGTGTTGGAAAATGACCCCTCCAGCTCGGATGCAGCTGGGGCAGCTCTGCTGCAGAGGGGACAGTGTGTAGCCGAGCCCTGGTCCCACACTTGGGCTTGAGAGGGAGCCTTGGGCTGGAGCTCCTGCTCCAGCAAGAGGAGTTCACAGTCCATGGCATTTGTACAGTGCAGAAGGATGGGACAGTCACCATCACAAACTCAGAGAAAAAAATGAAAGAAAAACGGCCCAATTTTCAGAGACGAAAATCATTATCAGTCCACCTTACACTGCCTACGAAAATGTTCTCAAGAACCGTGAGAAGCGTTAGTTCAAAACTACAACAGACATAGCAACGTGCACATTAAAACAGGAACTGTTTTACACAGCCCCATTGCTGGAAAAGGCCGTTGTTACCCTCCCGCCTCTCAAGGATTTAACTACACTCACCACCACCAGCCACTGAAAATGACTCGCTTCCTCGGGCATAAGAAAGACAAGATGGTATTATAGTTTTTGGTGTAAAGAATCCTCTCCCTGAGCATTTCCAAGTGACCAAAGACTCTAACGGCTCAGCTCTGCTCCATATTTCATGAGGAACAAAATATCTGAGAGCAGATTTTCATGTGTTCCCCATTTGTCCATACACAACTTCACAAAAATGCACCCTGCAAACACTGGCATGCCAATCATTCGTGCTCACAAACACATTTCTTTTCTGCTGGTGCAAGCAGGCTACCTGCAGCTACCTTTTCTGTGCACTGGTCAGTGTATGGAAAATTTAACACTGTGAAAAACAAGTCCCTCAGATTAGAAAACAGACTGCAATAAAGCAAGAATTGAATTGGCTGATTATCTCAATATGTGGTTTTAATTACCTCTAACTCATAGCAGTCTGCTCATTTGCATCCTTCAGATGAGACCTTAAATATCCATACCCTCTGTGCCTGCCTTGGACAAAGAAGATAGCTTGGGGCTTTTTGGAAAAAAAACAGATTCCTGCCTCGTTTTACTTGGCTGCTACAGTCCTCTGAGGTGGCTGCAATTCAGCAAAGCCATAGGGCTTGCAGCTTGGGAATTAGGATGGAAATTGTTACATGAATGCAAATACTGTTCGTGGTCTTTTCTTGAAAAAAGCACCTATTTACTCACCAGCCTTAAAAGTTAAATGAGGTTCTAATTAAGGAACAATAAGCCACAAAGAAAAAAACAAAACCTGACAAGAGTGGCCCAAAAGACACAATTTAAGATTAAACAGATCAAATAACCAAGTTATCATTTAAACCAAAGTTATCTAAAAAGGAACCAAAAGAATGAAGTGAAGATAGAATTTAAAATGAGCTTGGCGGAGTCAAGAGAAAAGCAGAGAAAATGAAAGACAAGGTCTAAGACCTTGGCCACAGGAGCTGACTGGAGTTTATTAGTGAATGAAATCCCAGTTTAACAAAAATGCATTATTACAGTCTGAATGTGCCTAGCTCTTTGTAGGGCACCCAGAGAAGATTAATCTCCTGCCCCACCTCCTTTTACACAGTAGCCACAATCCAGCCCTTCAAGTCTGACTACTGCAAAACGTCAATCAATTTTTATGGGAAGTGGCACCTTCAAAATTACATTTCATGGCATCTTCTTACTTCAGATAAAACAAATATTGCTTTAGTTATGCCATGTTCACAAGAACACCAGTTCTGAAGCATCAGGTTTGAATGCTACACAGCAGACACATTACACCGTTGGTTTTAGGCACCTGAATTAAGTGTTTGAAGTTACTGGTAAGGCACTGCTGCAGCTTACAGCCAAAGCACAGTATGGAACCTGACAAGGGTATCTGAAATCCTGTAATTTTAACCTAGTTGTCACTTCACACTACGGCTAATCAGCTTCCTCAAACATGTCACAACTACCTATTGCATTTTTAGAAGCCTTCGCCTTCCCTTGTTCTTATAAGAACCCTCTCCCAAGCCACAAGCCCAAGGATGAGGACAGGTGCAAAGTAAGCCCATTACTTAAGAAAGGAAAATCACTTAATTACCAGGTTGCAGCCTTAGCTGCAGAAATGCATAGACCTGTAATTCTGATCGCTGAAGATACGCTTGGCACTAGGGCAGTGACACCAGACTGTTTCAGACTGCAGGGTGGCAAGAACCTGGTTGACAACTGCAGAGTTTTGGACGCAGAGAGAGCAGAAGGGGCTCCAGCCCCCAGCTGGGTCAGTCAGCAGCTCCTGCAGAGAACAGCTCTACCCAGGGAGGGAGAGGCCTCTCCATCTCCACAGGAGGCTGCACCTATGAAGAAGTTTAAAGCCCCTGAAGATCTGCCCAATAAAATCAATTCCAACTCTGTGGAAATAAACCTTAAATTTGGTACTAAAAGCCAACTCTATTTCCCTCTTGCTGGGGGAAGGATTTCTGCACTGTTTTGTTTGAACTGGTTAGTCACATACCAGGCGATAACACTGGAGAAGACAAAAAAAATAAACAACAATGAACAGTTCTAAACAAATCAGGATGGTTTCACACAATGCTGGCAGCCAGAGAGAGAACTCAGAGGGTAAAAGCAGCAGGTAAAGTCATGGGGTCCAGGCTTGCTTTGCCTTAATTGACAAGCTTGTTTAGAAACAAACTGGCAAATACAGTGACCTCTCTCCCCTGCCCTTACGTGCTTATCATGTTTTGACTAAAAGGTTGTTTTCAAAAGATGAGCAAGTTCCCAGCACCACCTCATTAATCCCTCTGCCACTGTTTTCTTGAGGAAAAAGTGCACCAATGGTACATCCTACAAGTTCCATTTCTTTGTAACAATTATACTATAGAAATAGTTTCTTCATATTAAATATTGGCAGGGCAGTTCTAAAAGAACCAGTAGCCAAACATTGCACTTAACACCTGCCATTTTAATAACCACCTCTACTTCTACTGAACAGGCTATTAAATTTAATAGACATTAGTAAAATTCTAATATATCTTGTGACTGGCACCCATCTCTCTCTATTTTATCTCATTAGAGGTTTCTTGCTTGGTATAATTTTTTAGAAATGGTAGCTTTCGTTTTCCAAGACAGTGTTGAATTTGAAAAATTAAGATATATACCACACAGTTTGAAGACAAGATAAAAAGCACTTCCATTCACAACTGTAACTGACTGTTCCGACTCCGCAGGACACTTCCATCGCTAACCACCCACCCTCTCCTCTTTTTAAATAAGGCTGCAGCTGGTCTCCAAGAGGTTCTAAATTAAGGCAGGAATGTGGTACAAAGTGCATGTGCATGAATTCAGATCTCTCCACACCCACTGAAATGCATCTCCAGAGAAACAAAAGCCCAGTACAGCAAGGGATGGAGAAATCAGCACTTGTGCTCCATGACACCCCTCTTAAAAAGCGACTGCTAAATGTGTCTCAGGAGTTAACTTGTCCACCTCAACAACTCTTAACCATTGTTAGTAAGAAACATAGAATATTAAATAATACACATTCTTTTTCACCTTGTGCTCTTCCAATAAGGTAGTGCAAAAATTCAAGAGAATACAGAGCTGGAGGTTGTAAATTATGTCGATAAACATATCTGTAAATAGTATGAAATAAAGATAAATAAAACAGTCTTTTAAATGACTGTGGTCTCAAAGAGAAGTGGAACAGTGTTCAGAAATAGACAATATTTACCTTAGAATATCTTTGCATGTTGGAAGGAAAAGATCAGATCAATGCATGTGTACTCCACTGATGGCCAAACCCACCAATCAACATCCACTTGTGTGCTGTAGGGGTTTTTTCCTTAATTCAAGGAGCAAAACAAAGCCTCCTGAAAGTGAGGTGAAATGCCTTTGCATCTCCTGTGGATACTTTCACATATACAAAACATGTCTCTGTGTTTCTCTCACTCCCATTTCAATCAGACAAAGGACACAGACAAGTATGTGATGGAAGACGAGCAAAGTCTTTCATTAGCCACTTACCAACTGACCATGTGTATTAACCTCACACTCTGAGCCTATGATCCCACTTACCTCCTGCAGGTGCTAACCACCCTTCTCACATCTCTCTTGCATTCCCCACAGGCTTCCATTTCTCCTCCCTTTTTCCTCCTCTTGCTGTTAGCACACCTCCTGCTTCACCAGCAGCTTCTGGTTTTGCCCTTGCCATGGTTTAACAAGGGCTTCCCACCTCTGCCACTCCTACAGCTCCTGCTCCTCCAGCACTGCACTGATACACTCTCTGAAGAGCCTCGCTGCTGACTGGATCAAAACTGACCCAGCCACACAATTCTGCAGTTTTCAAGCCAGATCAATCCCCTGGCACAGAGAAGCAGGGATGGCACACCAGCAAGTGCCCGGGAAAAGGGAGCAGCAGGAATCACTGCAGAAAGCTGGTTTATCACTGAACTGCAGCCCTAGGCTGGGCTCTCCCTACTCCCACCCTCCCAGAGTTCTTTCCATGACCACCGTTCCCCACCTGGCAGCACTGGCAACTCTCACCTGGAGTTCCTCATCCTCCAAGTCTCACTCAGCACTTTGCTAGCAGTGACATGTGGAGGTCAAATCTCTGTCCCAATAACTTATATTAAAATGCCGTGTCTCAATGCCAGATTTTAAAGCTTGATAACTTACACATTTTGTTTCTTAAAGAGATGGAAGTGAAAACAGATGAAATCTGGACAGGCATATTCTCATGTTATTCATACTAATACATATCCAAATAACCATTTATTTCTGTTCATACGTAAACTGATGATGGATGAGATGAAAAGTCTTTTTTTAAAGAATTCCTGTTAAAAACTGAATTAGTGAAAAATTCCCAGATTACGAAACCATTACACAGTCTGACTCAGTTTTGATCTACATTGATTTAATGATATTCCTTGGAGCTCAAACTAACCGGTATGTTATTATGTATTTACAGAAAATAAAGGAACTAGAAATCTAGTGGTACAGGCTAATCAAACTGTCAACAAACCTTCTTTGCTGCATAGCATAATCCACACAGCAATCTCAAAATACATTTTATATACATGTTCAAAAGAACATTTTATAATGCAAATAAATTTGAGCAGGTTTTATTTTATATATAAAACACTGTCACCTCTAAGGCACTACAATATTATATCAGAGTTAGAATTTTTACTTGAGATGCTGCATGTGTTTGAACTTGAGTAGAGTTCAAAAGCCGAGGACACTCTGGTTGAGCTGGGATGACCAGAACCTCAGCTAAAACTTTACTGTTACATCCACATCCTAAATGCAAAACTGCTACAGAGCATTGCTGTACCACAACACATAGGCACTGGGACCAGCCAGACCTGGGTGGAAATTTCTAATGCTCATTTTATTTGCTTTTTCCTGAGGAAGTTATATGAAAAAATTCAAACTGGATTCAAAACAGAGGGAGAAGGAATTCCACTGGGTCAAGCCTCAGCTCAGTCACACCATCTTTACAACAATTACAACTCCCTATTTATTCACAAACAGAATTTCAGCTGAAATGGAGGCGACCCAGCAAAGGGTCTGCGAGAGAGCGGAAGCTGATAGTCTTTAAATTGGTGGTTTCAAGTATCTTGCTACAGTGTATGGAGTCTGCTTTTATACCCTCTCCAGTCTCATTCACAATGCTCAATGACAAAACTGCAATGCTAAGCATTGCTTGGGCCATGAATCATAGTATGGAGCAGTTATTCACACAGAAAATGCATGTCTTACTGATTCAACAGCCTGAACAGAGTAGATCCCTGTCCTACAAGGTAACTTAAATTATTTGTTTAAATTAAATGTGACCCTCAAGGCAGTGAGCCTGCTTTCAGATTTCAGATAATAACACAGGCCCTGGTTTCAAGTGCCACTGAAATCAGTGGAAAGATTCAGAACCACTTCCAAAGGCTTTGGATTGAGCTCATGGAATGCTGGATCCCATCTGAGCCTACTCATTACCACCAGCAGTCTTGGGGGCAGAAAAGCAGAAACAAGGGACTACAGAGGACTCCAATTACATAGCACAGCTTCAGGGTCCAGCAACTGGTCAGCCGGGCTATGAAACACCAAGTATTTGACCTCTTTTTTGTTGAAGAACTACGTGTTTCTTCAATCCTTACATGGAATTACTAAGGACAGGAAGGACAACGCCATCTCATTTCAAGCCCCTTGGCACACAATGTCAAAACACAGACAAATTCATAACTCCCACCACACAACTCTAATTTCACTTCCAAAACTCACCTCCACAGAAGCTGTGCAAATCTTACGTCTCTCTAAAGTCAGTGCTGACTGACAACATCAGATCAGAGGAAATTTTATACAAAAATCAATAAAATACACAAGAAAATTCTGTGGATACTCAAAATAAATTAGAATTAAATTGTGTCCATGGATAAATTGCAGTATTTTAAGATTTAATATATTTAACATTGTTGCACTCTCGCTTTAAAGAAGTCTACGCATCAAAGTGGAAGGTACCATCCTAGCTACATATTTTGTTGTTAGAATTATCTAATCCTCCTACAATAGTATCACCCAGAGACCTCAACTGACACGCTGCATTCTGTATCTTCTGCAGCAAAACGCAGGCAGAACAGAAAATAACAAAACATGGAAATGTGTTGCTAGGATAAGACGTCATGGAAACCAAATGCATTGCACTTAAATAGTGTGCCATTCTGTATGTGCTTTAACACACAGAAATACTTCATTTTCTCCAAAGTTTAATCATTTGCCTTTGGTGGATTTAGATTTGATTTTTTTTTTTAATAGCACACCTGAGTTTAAATTTGAAATGTGTTAACTAAATATTGTCTTAGATTTTAATCTCTACTACTCAACAAAGATGATGCGATAGTATAGATCCAATGTGGGCAGAATTTTTCTGCTAGAGTCTTGCAGAATCATATCCCAAAATGCCATGAGAATTATCACTTCAGAGCAGATGCATCTCTCTTCTCTCATCCTCTAAGTTTCTGAAGCCCCAAGGACACTCTGAAGGAGAACAAATGAAAATGAAAATTTAGTTGCTGTTCAGAGCCTCAGGGGACTTTTCTACTGATGTCTCTGGAGAGTAGGGAGCTAAGGTGAGAAAAAGTTTTCAAGAGAGAGAATTTTCCAGCAATGCAGTTCAGCCACAGCCTGAAATGGTCTTCTCTCTGTTAAAAAAATCCATTAAAGGTTCAAAAAAACTTCCGTTCTTTCAAAGATTACATTCCCTCTGCACACTTGAAATTACAGTACCATGGGTTTCTAAACAGTAAGCCACTGTTCGCTAGCTACAGCAACAGAATGTAAAAAAGGCACATTGCCACTTGTAAGAGCACATCCCACTATGAAGCCACATACCCAGTACACAGTACTTTGAGGATGCTTGCCCATTTTGAAACCAACG
The DNA here is from genome assembly GCF_017639235.1 of Corvus kubaryi. Lineage (NCBI taxonomy): Eukaryota > Metazoa > Chordata > Aves > Passeriformes > Corvidae > Corvus > Corvus kubaryi. The sequence continues at coordinate 48,868,312 of NW_024581137.1, read as the reverse complement.
CACAAAATGAAGTTAAATGACCTTGGAATACCTGAACACAGTCTCCAGAATGTCATGCTGTCACTTCCCAGCTAGGGAGCTGTATTTTTAACATCTATTAAATACATTTCATCATTGCTAAAATGCAAAGACACTGTGTACAGCATTATCACATAGTGTGATCACTACCATATTCTCCTCTTGTCATAATAATAATAACAATAATAATAATTATTACTATTATAGTAATCTTCATCATAATACAAGTGATTCTACTTGTTAGAATTTGAATGGCAGACACTTCACATTGTCAAAAAGACCCCTTTTCCTCCACCTGCTGCTATCTGATGAAGCACCAAAAGTACCACTGTGATGTAACCGAAAGCTTCTCTCTAAGATTCGGGAAAAAGAAGTTGGGTTGTGTTAAAACCCATTTCCATGCATTTCCCAACAGGCCTTTTACTTTGCCTGAATACTGGGTAAAACTGTCCTTGTACAGAATGCATATCTCTTGAAAAACAAACAGATCATCTAGATAGGACATGATACTACTTCAAAGCACACCGTAAGAATCAACAGATTTGCATGTAGCTTTGAGAACAGGATAAGGTCTCACCCACAGCCCCAGACTTGCAGCATGCAGAATTATAAGCACTAGGAGAGGGGGAAGTAGGACTGAAAAGGATTTCATGGTAAGTCCTTCATTAGTCCTGGCAGCATCTGAGAATTGGTCTGAACACTGAGCAAGTTTCTTCACTGTATTTGTATGTATTTATATGGCTTAAATATATCCAAGCATGGCATTTCCATGATCTCTTCTAATCAAGCTCATTTTGGAAAATATCCAAAACAGAAGTGGAAACAAATGAGCTGGAGTTAGAGCACACCACAAGACAACTACAGTCCAACCCAGAAGGCAAAAACTCTTTTTTTTTTTTTTTTTGAAGACAGAGAGATTTTCCTTTAGAACCATTTCCAGATATTGTTACTTTTTTAAATGGAAAGATGACTGCAAGTCTGACTACTTGCTATCAGAACGTCAGCATTCCTGCAGCATCCAAAAGCTACAAAGGGCATTCTTTGATCCCATTAATATGGAAATGAGGGCATAGAGAGTGCTTTCTTTAAAGAAAAACAGCTGTATCAATAAAAGCTATTTGTGAAAGCGATGAAATATTTTCTCAACAAAATTATATTTAAGTTCTTTAAGCTGAAAATGCTGAAAACCCTTTAAGAGGTACTGCAGAATCCTCCTTTTGATGAGAGTGATCACGTACAGCCATGGAAGTGGTTTGCCCACATTTTCCATGTGCCAGCCTCACACAGAGCACCGCCAGATCTCTTGGGGGAGATCTCTGACTAACATCACATGAAAGCAGAAGAGCTCATGTGAAAGATACGCAGGATCTAACTTCAGTGGGGAAAATCAGCAAGGAAAAGAGGGTACAACTTACCTTTACTGGCAATAGTTGGGAAGAAGGACCCTTCAGGTTAAAGCCTGGCAGTAAATATAAAGTAGCATTTGCTTTCTTACCAAATGATGCCCAGGGAGATTTCTAAGCAGTTCCTCCATTCTTCACAGCTGCAGCCTTGGTCTGTTCCTGAGAAGAGCCTTCCCAGCAGCAGAGTGGCCCTGTGCAGGGCACCAGATGAAAATAAGAAGAACATGGGAAAAGGAGGGGTGTCAGCTCACTACCAGCACTGGCTGAACCCTGAGAAAAAGGCTATGATGGGAAGAGCCAGGCACATTATGCAGAGCAAATCCATGATTCTGGAGGACAGTCTCCAAGCTGATGGGACAGCGGAGAATCTGGCAACCAACAAGCACTCACAGGGTACCAGGCCAGTAAGGAAGTCAGCCCTCGATTTTAGTTTCTGTTCCCACTGCAGACCCAACCCTCTGCTGCCTGTTTGCTCTGGGCCCTTCAGAGCAGGAGCTGGTACTTGTGCAGCCCTTGCACAACAGCATCCTGACTGTAGCTCCTCTCCACACCTCACTGCAGCAATGATGAATTAGTCTCTGTCAAGTTCAACAGATGATAATGAAGTGAAAAGAAGAGAGTGAGAACGCTCTGATATCAGAATTTGGTAATTTTTAAAGTAGCAATAGCAAGGCCCTTGTTACTACCAAGGATCTAGAGCATCCCTTCAACAGCTTGTCCTTGTTTAAAGCTTTGTTTCCTGGAAGTGAGAAAGTAACAAAGAAAAGGCCATAAATAATTGTTACAGACATTAACTCTTTTCTCCCCTGCAGCTTTTAAAAGCAGTACAAGCTATAAACTACCCTATAAACAGATCTTGAGTTTCCTGAGACAACTGCTGCGTCAAGCAAAGCCTGCCACTGTGCAACAGTATTAAGTTTTCCACTCCTGTTTTGAATATGGATACAGTTTCAGACTCCTGTAGAGTCTATTTAACAACTTTTCTCTTTTATTAGGTCTCTGTTCCAATTATCTTTATATTGTTCTTATTTATTGTACAATATTGTGTTGTGTTGTTCACGTGCTTTTGGGGCACACAGTGTGTGAAATACTGCTCTATGCAACACAGGATTTCCATTTGCTTTTGCAATTTGTAGACAGCAAATACTATCAAGCTACAACACTATTCAGAAGCTGCACACCTCCTTGCACAGACAGTGTAACAGACAGAAGTTTATAGCATGTTAACTATAAATTTACTTTTATTTTACTTAACATTTCCTTTCTCCATACAAATGATTCTGCACTCATAATTAATTGGCCATACGTATTTAAGCAGCATGCACACACGTCATGCCCACCACCACTTCAATGATTACTGCTAAAAATCCATGGTATTAAAAAAAGTAGTCACACTTCACATAAAAAAAGAGGAGCTATGTACTACTTAACAAACAGTAAGGTCACAATCTCCATCTGGCCGAAAAGCATGTCATAACAAAAAGGAACAGCTGGAACTTGTACTGCAGAGTTCTGCACTGCCTTTATTTTTCTATGTATGTATTTAGCACTTTCCAAAATTATCTTAGCAGGACTTTTTAAGACTAATAACATCATCAGTTATATCAAAGACATATTACTCAACTACTTCTATTGCATATTTCAAGTGCTTTTATGGTACCTTTCAGTATGATTTTATTCACATCACTCAATCTGCCTACTAATAGCCACTCGTTAGGAGTTCTTAAGCTACTTATCAGCCAAGGCACAAGCTACCCACTGACACAGTTCCAGTCCTCTCTTACAGAGAAGGCCATGCCAGCAACCAGGCAGCCAATCCAGGAAAGGACAGTTTTTTATAGCTCTAGTAATTTTAAGGAAAAAAAAAACAAACAGAAAAACAGATTTTCGAGGCTTTGTCTTCATGCTCAGTAGCAGACATTTACTGCAACTGATGTTTAGAGACTGAGATCTGTAAAATGTTCATAATACTTCCTTAAGTCTCCTCTGCAGTCTAAACCCTGGAGTAAAAATATAGAATGAGCAAGCAGAGAGAGATATACCAGTGCTGTTAATGTATTCATCCTCACAAACAAATGCATTATAATTCCGTCTGTATCATAAGACAGCACGAATAACATCTCTAGAATAATAATCCATTCAGTGATACTCTCACATTGATATGCTTCTGTGATTTTGACATTTTTAGTTGATTAAAAATTGATAGTAAAACAAGTAAGCATTTGCTCTGAGTGTCCAAGTGTCGAAGAAATTGACATTTTGTCAAATGAACACTCACTTTTCTAGAATATTCAGTTGAGATTTAGTAAGACTCATATTCTAACACGAGCAAATGCTCTTGCATTTGAACACTGGTGCTGTACACATTACAGTGCACACAAAACCCTGCATGGCTCCCAGGCTGCTGTGGAGAAATGTCTGTGCCAGCAGCAGTGAACCTGGCAAGGATGGAATCACACCCATTCCTCTGCTGATACCCACCCCACCACTGGGACTAAACCCAGGCTCCAAGGGAACAGATGAAGGAACAGATGAAACCTCTGCCTTGACTTTGTCTGAGCTAGGACTCACTCAGAAGTTTCAGCTGGAGAAAATGTGGTCTATAAATTTTGTCTTCAAGGGATACAGGATGTATTTACATCATTCCATATTGTGACTGAGCCTTGCACTCACCAAAAGCAAGGATGCTCCCAACAAGAATAATGAAAGAAAAATAGGTCAGTCTCCACTGCACAAATTTTGAAAGCTTCACGTTGAGCTATCACACAAAGAGTAAGAAAAGAGAAACCACATCATTTCCTCGCATATCCAGAGGTATTATCTAGGAATATGACAATTTGATGTCTGATTTTGTTTCACACTGGACAAAATCAGCATCTTTTTAAGCTTCCTGTTGATATAATATTGGATCAACTTTAGTCTCCATTTCTCAAGTCATCAGACCATAATACTTTTGGAGCAAGACTGAAAACAGACATTGATGTTCAATCTGCTTAGAAGTGGTTTGCAATAAGTTACCATTTGTCTACAATATTAATTTGTGTCCTACAGACCTGGATTAAAAGTATAAATATGATCTAATTTAAAAATACAATTAAAATTTCCCCATACTTCTCAATCCTTCTAACAAAATTCACAAATGTGAACTAGATATACTATCTGAAGGTCAAACAGCTTTTTAAGCCAACAGAGTCATAGAAGGCTTCTAAAATCAATAAGACATATAAAACTGATTGCAACCTTATAAAAAGCCTCAAATCTTTTAGCCTGAGTGACAGAAATATAGCATTTCACGCTGTAAGCAATTTCCTGGCAATGTAGGCCAGTTTACCTTTGCACTGTGAAGGGGTTTTTTGCATCTCTAGACCTCGAGTAACTGCAGTGGTTATTTAGGGAGCAGACAACTCCATAAGGCACAGTGCAAGACCAAGAATAGCAGCTCTTTGCGGCTAAGACGCGGTGTCACACATGGGTCACCCCACACCTTGTGAGCAAACAGCCTGGCTTTGCTTTGAGGATGGGATGATTTGTCTCCAAGGAAAAAGGATGCAGGGAAAAATAACTTAAGGGAAGTGGGGGGGTTGTAGTAGCTGATGTAAACATTCAATCTCAAACCCTGGGCTCCCCAGTCAACCATTACCAAAGACCTTACCAACACTCCAGGTAAGATGGCAAACGAGTGTAGGTGTTCCAAGCTCTCTGCACCCAACTGCCCTCCATGGACAGCCAATAGTGCTACTACAGCAGCAGGTTTTCACAAGAACAGTCACGTGAAATCCACGAAAAACGGCCTAGGTGTGATGTCAGGACACCCTCATGCCTTCAGCAAAGCCCTGTTCATGCTCAGAGGTGCAGTCATGCATCCGAGGGATCAGACCATTCTGACTGGTCTCAGCCAGGTGACTCCAAAACCCTCAGGCACCTTTTATATTCAGTTTGCAGAGCCTACACTATGTCCAAAAATGTTCAAATCACATTAAGCTTCTAGGTTGTTTTTGAAGATGAAACTGATAAAATGGGCATGTGTGCTGTTAAAAATTTTAATAACATGGGTTTTTTTAATATAAACAAGCAAATTCACACTTTCCACAAGTCAATCATCTTTGACTAAAAAGGACTTAGAGGAAACACCAAATAATGCCAACTAATCCCAAATTTTAGGGATCATTCCTTTAAACCTTGCAGTTACAACATGAGTGAGCAGATGCAGAAGGTATTGAAATTCTTCCACTGTTGCCAGGGGTGCAGGCAGAATGCTCTTCCAAGGAATTCAAGAATATCTTTGATACTTTCTGCATCAAAACAACGCCAATTAGAACACTGACATTTAAACCTGTGGCTGTCAGCAGAGCTAGGACACAGCTAAATATACACTGAGGATATGCCCTACACAGAATCTATAGAGGAAGGGAAAATACTAACATAGAAAGTAGAAGGTGTATCTGTAACACTGTTATTATTTTGAAGACGTGCTGAAATAGGAAGGATGATATGAAATGTTGTCACAGCAGATCTTTATAGAGAAGCCAAAGGAAGATAATGCTGCCCAGAACTAGTGCAGAAAACATGAATGTTAATAAGAATTTTTTTCCATCTGTATTTCTGGCCTGATACTGTGTGACACTGTTTTCTGCAACACAATGCACTATTTCAAGCACAAGAAGAAACACTGTCCACTGAAAATTAATATGTGGTAAGAACATTCCTTTGCAAGACGTAAGTGATTTAATAATGAGATTTGGGATTATGTCATCTGACCATACTGTTTCTATGGTCTTTATGGCAAATTAACTAACTTACATTTTCATCATCACAGCTAGGCCAACAATTTTCATTCCAGGATGATATCCACAAAGAATGAGCTACGAATTAGTACGAAACACGAAACACCTATCAGGATACACACTGTTCTTAACAGTGCCACTGCTTCAAAGGTATTTTTTAATGCTGAATTATTTTTGTACACATGGAAGAAATTTTTGCCAGTGCACGTAAGAAGATGTGGCACAAGGATATTCACTGATGTGGCATGGTACCACCAAAATGCTTGAGAGGCAACCCCACCCATCTATGGCTGGAACAGCAAAAGAAAATTCAGGGATATACACAGGGGCTGCTTAGTTTGTCACTCAACCAAAATCAAAACACACACAAATTCTTGGCAGAACACGGTCAATTATTAACTTTATTTATCATTTTACAAAGTAAACTGTAACAATTCATAAAAACAAATATCCAGAACACTGAAACCACACATTAATAATAATAAACCCCCAAAACTGCAGATCACAGAATTAGACTCCATTAGGCACATTGTTGCACTAAGTGGCACCCATTTAGAAGAAGCAACAGAGCCAAAAAAACCAGTCTTCTACACAGAGATCCAACACGAGCAAATGGAGCTAGATTAATACAGCAAATTCGTATAAATTCAGGACAAGAATAGAAATCAGGCATGCTATTCCACTGTTGTTTGTTTTTCATTTTGCTAAGACAGAAAATACTATGTTTGCTAAAATGTTTTGATTAAGAAAAAAGCATCCATATTTAGGACAACTTTTATTTTATTTATTACAAATACTGTCCTTCTTACAGGTTAACATAAGCTCATAATGGAGCATTTTCTTAAATCATGTCACAGTCAAAGGAAAGAAGAAATGGTATGTGGCAATACCAACACCATCTTTCACAGATTTCCTGACATAACTGGACTTCCAAAACTGCCTTTGCCCCTTCCCTTTTTGGCCTTACTGAAAATACAGCAAAAATAAAAATGCTAGCCCAAGTAGTTTCAGGTATTACAAATTCTCCTTGACACCAATAGCTGGAGTCCAGTTACTCTGGAGCACATTGACAGACAACCTCACTTCTTTTAAGATGGGACACACTAAGACTGAAGAATGCATCACTGTAATGAGGAGAGAAATATTTTACATATCCACAAATGTTAACATTATTACTTCTTAGATTAAAAGACTGTAACAAAAAATCTCTTAAATATGGAATTACTGCACCTTTTTATGACAGTCATTACTGTCATTTACTGATAACTGGTTATTATTCTGTTTTAAACAGCTGTAAATAAGACTTCATACCTTCTTGATAGCAAACTTCCATTGTTAAGTCACATATCTGAGTCAATTCCTTCCCCCTGAGCATAACTTCATCCTCTGAGAGGTAAGTATACAAGAATATGGCCTGAAGGGACTTCTTTCATGTATTTTCATAGATGTGACAAGGGGGGAAACAGGAAATAAAAATCAAGAAGAGACAGCCTTTTTTAATCAATGTTTTTCCGTATTCCCATGACTTCGAAAATACACTCAATACAAGTGTGAAATTCTAAAAAAGGACCCACTGAAGTCACAAACAGCTTGATCCAACTTGCTTTTGGTTCTACAATCTACATTGCTTAAAATTTACAAGATTTTATTCAAATGGGTCATCTGCAGACGCTTCTAAGGAAGATATCCTGGGTTAAAACCGAGAAGTTTTAACACTATGATGCAATCAAAAGCAATAGTTCTGAAACTGCATGGTGGATCCAGTGATAACACCAGCTCATGGGGGAAAAAAAAAAAAAGGGAAAAAAAGTTTGACCAAAATGTCAAAACTAAGAAAAAGCATTTATTAGCATCTCTGATTAAAACCAGATGCTTTCAATTCAGAAACTATTTTTCTGTCAGTTCTATTCTCTTCTTCCTGCTTCTGATGACCTCTCCTCATAAGGAAGCCAAGCAGTCACCTTCATGCCAGGTCACCAACTACAGGCTCATAAACTCAGCACTGACACCACACAGTACTCAGCAGAAGCTGCAGTAATCCTTTGTGTGATACCCCCTCTTCTCATTTAAAAAAAAATGTGAATGCGAACACCTGAAACCTCCACTTCTCAAGGCAAGGTTATTTTATCGTGTCTTATCCATCTGTTAAACAGATAATTTCTAGGAAATGTGAGTGCTCTATTTAGTTACCCCTTGGGAAAAAAGCAAGGCAAATGGGGCTGCTGTAGGATAGTACTCAGGCTGGCTTGCATTCTTCCATTGACTTGCATTTCTTTGCCAAGAGCTTCAGTTCTGAGGCTGCTATCATGTTGTCTGCTCAAAAACAAAGGTTCTCCTTTGTGAGTGAGATACCCAAGAAATACAACTGGGCCAGGGCACAGCACAAGCACAGCCCCATGTTTCTGTTTGGCAGCTGGTGCTCTCACTGACACAGTTTTGGCCCACGACAGCCATCACTGTCCCAGATAATGAATGCCCAGGCACAGGGAGCAGCACATATTACAGACTGTTTACACACTTTGGGTATGACCAAATGCTGAGAGAAGGTTCAGACACCCACATGTGAGCCAGCCTGGGCCACCCAACCACAGCACCTGAGACCCGTCCCTGGCCTGGGGTGATTTTCAAGGGCAGTCCTGACAAATGAGGGCTTAGGATTTCAGGTGCTACTTTTACAACACACACACACAAATACACAAATTCTGTGTAGGAAAGACAACAGATTGATTGAACTCTTATTTCACATATCAAATCTTAATTATGAGAAATTGTGGAGAAAATGGTCTAAAGAATTGCTTAGGTGTATATTGCACATATAATGCCAGCCTGAGCTCTGCGACAGAAATCAAATGCTGTTTGTGTAAACTGATGCCTGATTTTCAGATACTAATTACTCATAGTTGGCTGATGTGGACATCTCATTGGCTGCCTCCAGGGTCTGAACTATCCTTCATCCTCTTCAACATACTCCAGACTCAGATGAGGTTTTTTTATTAACAGAAAAAATCTAAAAAGCTACAAACGCTAGATGTTTCTGAGCCATGAAAAAAACACGTGATAAAATACCACAATTAAACCTTGAAAATCAAACTTTTTTTTTTCAATATTATACCCGACATGAAAAAAATAACCCTCAAAATTATTTTTACACTAGAGACAGGCTTTAAAATCCCTGAGGAACAGAGTGGGAAAGTCAAACAAGTATTTTGGAACACCAACCCGAACATTTCCAATCCTGTTGCATCTTTTTTTGGTAAAGTTTAATTGCAGAGGCATGCTCTCATTCTTGCTGGGATCCAGCTGCCACTGTTTCCCTCTGACTGCAGCCACGAAAGCCACAGCAAACGTGGCAGGAGCGAATGAGTGCTAGCAGGTCCTTCAATTCACAGCCCAGCATAATAATCACAATATTAACGAATGCACAGAACTAAGCACTGGTGCAGTTGGGTACCAGACACATCCTCAGCTGTCTCAGCTCCACCCACAAGCACGGGGACAGTGCAGAGGCTGGGGCAATGCCACCGGAGGGAATCCCACTGAACAACACAGTCTGTCTGAAGGCAAACAAAGCCTTGGTGCTGAGGAACAGATGCTTGCAGCTCCACTGATGAAATGGTCCAATACTGTATTTTTCCCATTGTCCACTGGACACTATTACTGTTTTTCCTTCATTGCCTGTGCCAGATATAAAAAAAGGGCAGGAGGGAATAAGAAGAAACATGTGTTTCCAAGACTGTAGTGCCTGCCTATTAAAAGAACATTTTTAAAAAGTTATAGTGACATCCAGAATACTATTTATCCAGCTTTAAAAGTGGAAGCATTTAGTCCAGTAGAAGAAAAAAAATTAAAGGACCATCAAGCTTATTCCTTCTTTAGGACTCCTCTTGCAGTGTACAATACTACAGTATTATAATCAAGTATTGTCTAGATGATTTTAAAAATGAACAAATTTATTCCAGATGTGAAAGTCTTTGAGGCAAAAGAACTCAATAACACGTCAATACTGGAAAGATTGTGGGGATTAAAAATAGCAGCAGAAGGAGGTTTTGTGTTCACTTCAGTTCTATTGGAGCAAAAAATGCTGAACACAGTGTAGTCTCCCAAAATGGCTGAGATGTCCTGTATAGTCTTTCTCGTACAGAATCCCTTACATCAACAGCTGAACTCTGTTAGGATCATCCAGGTATCCTTTCTTTTTACATCCCCTTTTTGGATGTTTTCTTCTTCTAGTTCCAGTTTGGCAATCTGTCCCTGGACAACAGAGTCCTTAATCGTGTATATGCCCACTTATATTCAGTCTTTCAGCTCCAATTGGTTTCAATACGACTTAAACCCATAATAAAAGAACTATGTCCCATACAACTATGTTTGTACCTACACATTTCCATAAGCAAACAAAATAATCCACAGTTGCACAACTTTATAACACTATTCCAATAAAAATTTCTTCTATGTGAATGTCACACGGCAATTTCCAGTCCAGTCAGTTTTTCACAGGACAATCCACAATAAAATGCCCCACAGCTTTTTATATTAGACTGTAGAGAAAAATGTAACACTTGCTCTTGGCTTTAAGTAGTAGCACAGTGCTCCCAGAGTAGCAATTCCATTTCTGAAAGTATAATGGTGTCCAACCTCAATGCACTATGTTGCATCCACCTCAGGTTTGTCAATAATACATAACTTCATGTCTGAATCTAATACTGTTCTAAGAACACATATACAGTATTAGTTTCCCAAACATAAGGGCCTGTTCTAAACCTAAAGATAAATCATCACTGGAGAACTACCATCTGGAAACAAAGTACAGTTTTTCCTGCAGGACAGGAAAGAATGGCATCTAAGAAGAACTGTAGTTCATCCACAAGACGTTAGACATCAGGTACAAAATACCAGGAGAACTTTTTCATGTCCGTGTGTGATCAGCAGACATTTGAATTTCTTATGACCTGAAAGAAAAACTCAAACAAAACAGCTCTCAACTTATGAATCCTTGAGATATCACAGGAAAAAAAAAAGGGGGGGTACAGGGGTAATCACTGCTCAATGTCTTGAGCTACTGGTATATATTATTTATATTCTGGAGCACTTAATGACATGTTGTTTGGGGACTTAACTTTAAGGGCACATACTCATCTAGAGATGTTTCAGGAGAACTGGTCATGGACATCAGCAAATTAAGCTGTCAGATGTGAACCCACTGCAGCTTTGCTGCCTGCCCTGCTGAGGCTCTGAGAAGGGCACAGCGCTACTTCTGCCACTGATGGAGGTCTGAGCACGCACCTCCAGCCACCAGCCCAAGGACAAAGGAAGGACTGGCTCAGAAGCAGCATCCACCTCTGCCTCAAGCTGCTGGGCAAGTCTTTGACCCAGCTTTGGATTTCAAAGCTCTTTTGCTTCCAACCCAAAACTTTTTGTATGTCTGTGGCCCTGTCTGCAAAACTGATCTTCCCTCTCTCATTATTTTCCCAGCCAATTATACAGGTCTGAATTTGCTCCAGTTCAGTGAGACCCAGAGCCCCTACACATCTCCAGACACCACAAATGGAAAGGCACAACATATTAAGGAAAACCTCAAGATATATACAATAGAGTTGTACTTTATTAACTGTGTATTTTGAGGTATCAAAGGTCATAATGGTTGATTGTTCCAAGCCAAAAGACATTGTTGCAAATTCAGCAACTGCAGCTTGTAATTCATTTCACGTGAATGAATAGAAATAGACATCACAAAACTAACTGTAATAAAGATATCTTCTAAGTCTAACAATAAGAGCATCGGTGACTCCTTTGAAAGGGTGTGAGTCAGTATAAAAGCCAAAACACTACTGAGAAGCAATAAATATAATGGGATTAAAATTATCTTCTTGCACCAGACAGCTGACTGAGCATCAAGAAACCCCACATACCCTGGTGTGATTTAGAAGGCCTCCTAGTGACAGTGATCTGTCCCTTGTCCTTCTTGACCTCAGCTGCTATTTAAGGAATTGGGAGCATGGTGGGGAAGGGGCTTGCACATCTGAGCCACAAAGCTGCGGAAAAATCCGTGACTCAGAACGGGGTAACTTGCGCATGCCTATCCCTAAGGGAGCTGCTGCCTCCCATAACATTCCCTTAAGTGGGAAGATTTGTTCATTTGAAGAGTCAGTGTGCGAGGTTTTTCCTTCCCCTTCTTCTATGAATGTATATTCCTTTATATCTTTAAATATGCCTACATACACGCACACACTGCTTGCAAAAATAATGACGTCTGTGTACAGGTTTTTACATTTCAAAAGTTACTTCCTTAAATATCACTGAAAATAAATCATTGCCTAAAGAGATGTTTCCACAGCTAAATTCTTAAGTTCCTTAATGTGTCACATTTAGCCTTTAATGGAATACATAGTCCTTGTCCACATCTTTATGTCTAAATTTTAATTATTCTATCAGTGACAGACTAACTTCTTACCCTCCTCACCCCGTAGCACTGGGTAGAAACAACTGTGTACTTGACTTTGCAGGCCATTCCTTTCACTACACAAACAATCAAAAGCTTCTGTTATTCAGATCTTATGAAACACAGAGGACTAAACCACCATAAATGCTGGATATTGCAAGAGGACCAAGCTCTTTGAATCAACTACATTTTCATACAGTTTAATGAAGCAAAACTAACTCAGTGGGAAAACCATAAGGCTTCAGACCAGGTTCAGTAGATTCCAAGTACACTAGGAAAACATCATGATGGATGGTAAAAGGAAGATGAAAATAAAAAAATAGTCATAAATGTATTGCATGGTCCTGAACAGAACCTTTTATCTCACGTGTTGAACACAGCAATACACTCTCAAATTCCTAAAACAGAAACAATTCATGCCTTTGCCATACAACATCAAAGGACAAAGAAAGAGACACCTATCCCTTGGCCTCTGCCACTCTGTTTTTGAAAATCCTGCAATGAAATTAAAAGCATCTTCTCACCCATCCCTCAACTGCCTCTTTTTCTCATAAGAGAATGGCTTGAATACAGTCTTCAGGAAATTACCCTGTTGAATCCAGATTTTTCAGATCCCTGAGCTGCAAACTCAACCCTGGAAAGCAGGAGATAGGCATTTTTGTCTTTGGCTGGTGATTACAGTAATTGGGCTATGAACCACTTTTGTTAAGGCAGTACTAGAAAAAGCAGAAGGAGCAAGGCTGGAGCAATTCTTCCTTGCTTCCTCATGATTCTTGCCTTGCAGCAAAAGGTAAAGAGAAACAGCTTCAAATCATTTTCCAGAAAATGGCTGCTTAGATCAACTTGTATTTAGGAGGAAAGGTAATCACTGTATTCCCTTGTTTCCTCACTGTCTTGAAGGCAAGGACCTGCCTTGTGATCCTAAGGTGATTTCACACATTTGGCTGCAGACAGGAGGCCCCTCTCCATGACATGTGGCTTCTGACAAGCTGCTGAGTGTATCCTTCACCAGAACATGTATTGTATGATTGAATTCTTCAGCCGACACGCACCCTCATGGAGTTACTCTCTTTTTGTTACAAATTCAATAAAGCACCGAGGAAGCACAGAAAATGAGACACAGGTATGGTCAGTTTTGTTCTTCATCTAATGACCTGACCTTAAACATATAGTGAAGCATCATTTAAACAAAAAATGCTTGAAGATCCCTTTCCATTTCCTCAGTAATCCAAAAGAAAGACTGTTGATCCCTTGATTTAACACTGACTCTCTTTTTTAAGCAAGCAATGAAGATGCCAGCAATTTTCTTTTTTCCATGCAGGAGACAAATATGCTCTCTCCATGTGTGACAATTTGGTTTAAGTTAAACTGGCAGTATCAATGAGACTGAAGCACATGCCTAAAATGCCTTGCTGAACTGGGATCATACTCTACATAACTTTCTCTCACAAAAGCTATGTCCAGCTGCTCACTGAATAGTCAGGAAACAATGTGGATATGGGAGTTCTTCCATATTTAAAAGCTGTCTTCATACTCCAAAAAATACAGTCCAGTTTCACTTTTTATAGAGAAGAGAAGAAAGCCTGGTGGCTGGGAAAGCATTAATAGCTTGAGGCCAAACATTCAGCTGAGGACCACAGCCACCAAATCGCTTTCAGAAGAAGGCTTTTTACTGGGGGTTGTTCTACAATGCCAAAGTATTGGTGACTGATTTCTACCTCTGCCAGGGGGATTCATTAGTGCATTACTGACGTGAAACTTTGAAAAAATATGCAGTATTTAACTGCATGATTACAGCTGCATACAACTCTCGAAACAGATTTCAATAAAAATAATAAAAGATCTCATCAACATTCAAGGTATTTTCATATCTAAAATCAGTGTTAATAAGTAATTGAACAAAATTATTTTCAAAGCCATTCAATCCTGCTCATTTCCCTGCTCCTGACAGAACCAAAGGAAATACTTTTCCACAGATATAAACAAGCATATACTTCCATCATACCGAAAAAAAACAGGAATTGTTTAATTGACAGTCCTATACCTGAGTGATGATCATAATGACAGTATTAAAATCATCACAAGCACCCTTACCCATGCTTGGATTCTAGTTCATTTACATAAGATGTAAATTTACTGCCATTATCAAGTTTTGCATACAAAAACCAGTAACATTATTTTAAGGGAAACAATTTCCAAATACCTGTTTAATGCATTGTGCTTCACCTCTCATGTGGTGTATTTTTGCTGACTATCACTAAAGTGCACAAGGCATAATTACATTCCAGAATTTTAAAACCTGGTGTTGCAGCAGATCTCAGGTATGAACACACTGCAGAAGAGGCCAAGTACACCATTCCAAGAGCCACATACAGCTTGTGATCCACGAGAAACATGCTGGGAAGCACAAAATTACTTATCAATTACTTATGTGAAATTACAATTACATATGTGAAAGGGTGGAAATTTCAGGGCGTATCATGGAATGGCTGAGGATGGAAAGAGCCTCTAGAGGTCACCTTGTCCAACTCTCCCTGTCAAGCAGGGCCACCTAGAACATGTTGCCCAGAACCACGTCCAGACAGCTTCTGAGCATCTCAAAGGATAGGGAGTCCACAACCACGCTGTGCAAGCTGTAACAGTGCCTCACAGTAACAAAATATTCTCCTTATGTTCAGTGTAGTTATATAAATTATTTTATTCAGCAGAAAAACTGGATTTAGATGTTCCTCTACATGCACCCTTTCCCAATGCATCCATCTTTTCCTCCATGCATACTGTTCAGAGCCCTGTTCTCAGCAGAGTGCAGCTACTTCTGAAGTTGCACTTTATAGCAGACTGTTGAATTGATTCAACTTTAAAATGCTACAAAAAGAAACTTACTCAGGGAAAGGAAAAACAAACAAAGTCCATGATATTTTCTTCCTTTTCTAGTTTTCTTGTTTCTTTTGCTTTTGTTTTTTGTTTGTAAATCCAGACATCACTGGAATCATAACCCACCTGCAAACAGCAACAAGGCAGCAGTGACAGGGAAAAGGACTTTCAAAATCCAGCTTCACACCACATCATACAGCACCCTCAGTCCTGCTGCTCCAAGTCTGGGTCCCCAGGAAGCTGTATTTTGTGGGTACTCATATTAACACCAAAGGCTAAACTGGGCACAGCACTTGCACTGAGCAGAGAAGAGGTGCAGGATACAGCGATCACACAACCCAACTCTTCCCCTCAATACAGGCCTGGTGCTGGAAAATAGGTGCAAGTAACATGACTCTGCCCCAGTTGGCGCTGAACCCTCCGCAGCTAGGAAGTTAACAGAAGCCAAGAAGAAGGCCCTTTATTTTTTTTCTTCTTTTCCACATACAAGTGTGAAAGGAGACACGCTTCAGTATGTCAGGGATGTATTACAGCCATGCTGCACATTGTGCTAAATGACAGTGCTGGGGAGGGGCAGGGTGGGAGCAGGAATCTTTATATAGCACTGGGAGCAGTAATTCAGCCCCTGACAGTCACATGAACACAGCCCTGCTGAACACAAACAGTATCTTTCTCTGGTATTAGGCTATTAGGCAGATAAGGCTCCACTTTGGATTTGAAAGACTTAAACTGACAAATGATCTTGTTTTCCTTCACCCTGCATACCGTGGCAGAGGGCTGGAGGAATCTCAGCACTTTCCACTGCTTATATAACAGGTGTACTCATAAATATGCAAAGATGATTTGAAGATACAGTTTCTAATCCATGTTTTATGCCTGAACAATTCAAATTACTTTCATCATGTAGACAGCATTGCCAGCTCTTTGCAAGTAGTTTCTTTACAATCTTAGGCTCTATTAGCTGTATTTTTGCTTAGTGTGGGTTCCACGTGAATTGAGGGGAAAAAACCCCACCCACACTGAATGGGGATATAATTAAGAGAAATGCATTTTTAGATGGAAAATAGATGTCATGACTTAGCTCCAGATCAGATTTCAAGAAATTTAAGATGCACATTTTCCATAAATGCCTTGCACTGCATGGAGGATATCCAAATCTAGCTCTAAGCAAACATGACAAAGTAGAACTAAACATCAATAACCAAAAAAGCAAACATCAAGCATGACTAACAGAACACATAACTAAGTTAGTGTCTCTACAGACTGTGAGTTTCAGCAGTTAACAAGTTTGTTACTCCAAGACAAAAATTTGTTTGAAATCAACTTAAGAATAAAAGATTTCAGTTTGCAACATGTTGGCCCTGACATGCCTCAAGAGCAATCTTTCACATGTGAAAAAAAGAAGCAGTTGCAAAAAGGGGCATCACATGAATTACCTACGTGGTGATCCTGCACCAAGTCTACTGTTTAAGTAGTGGTGAAAAGAGAGATGACCAAGGAAGGTGGGGCAGGATGGTCGAATGACCCTGACAGGCCACACCACAGCCAGATGCCTTTAGAGAGAAGAAAGTCAGAAAGTAAACAATGGAGGAAAAACAGACAGAAAGGTGAAAAGAAGCTAAAAGCAAAAGTAAAAGGCACATATGCTGGCTTTCTCTCTCTGTCACACAGAAACAGGTGATACCAACCATGTATTACCTTTCACAAAGGACCAGAAATGCTACGAGTGCCTTCCAGCAAACAGGTAACAAATTCTCTAAATATGGACTGGTTTCGCAGGCCTGAATGAGGTCCCCATCTTTCCACTGGGAGTACATCATTGCCTGTTGCTCCATATAAGTAACTCCTCTGTCCCAAACGCAAAATGTTCTCATAGTACCACCAATGACTACACACAAAGTGAAGAAAAAGTATCTGTTTCTTTCTGCCACACACCCGAGCGCAGATCCTTAAATATCACAGACTGCTTCTGACTATTCACAGACATAGCTTTAAGGGAAGTACACCCATTAGTGCAGTCCTGATGCCAGCATAGCTTTTGCCATTTATTTTTAGGTGAACTGGACTTCATTCTGAGTGAAAAAATAAATACAAGAATTTATTTTGGAAAAACTTATACTCCCTCCTTATTCGAGCCCCTGAAAATGAAGCTTCAGCCTGTACATTGGAAGTACTTCCACACTGCTATTTTGGGGAGACTTCAATCACCTTTCATCTGTAATTCCTATTGTAATTTTATTGTAACTCCTACTGTGCTCTCCTAGGAACTCAGCTCTGTGAGGTGTGCTTGCTATATTGTCCGTGCTGGGCTCAGGGGTGGAATGCAGAAACCAGTGAGGTGGGTAACCCAGCCCATGACAACAGTCATACTATATTCTCAAAAAGAGCCTGGAGAAGAACAGGTGCCACAGTATTTCAGAAGGATGCAGCCACTTTGATGCTTTATCCTCTCTTAACTCTAACACAACTATGTGAGCAATTTTTGAGGGACAAGGATACATAATATGTTTCACTAGTACTTAAGTAAGACATTTAGGTAGTTTGAAAATGGTAGCTGGTAGATGCTATCACGTTTTACAAGATCCCCATTAGCAAAACGAACCTTTTATTCTAGGGAAAAGTCAGGGGTGTCTTCTTTGGGTGTCTGAGTTAGAGCAGATTTATTACAGAGTAAAAAAACACTAAAATTCAGAACACAAAGCTGTTCATGCTTTGAAAGCTCACTCTAAAGAAGAGGTGGCTTCTTCTTCCCAATTTCAGTCTAATCTAGTCCTAAATACTCAATTTGCTTTGGCCCTAAGAAGGTACAAAGAATCAAGTTGGCAGATGAGGCATGCAATTATTTCTAGCATATATCCAGCACTGGAATGGCTCAAAAAGAAAGTCAAATCTGAAACTATATTTGTTATTTACCAGAAGTAACTAATTACAGTACTGAAGAGCCAATGTGCATTTGAAGAAACATACATGTGCAATTTCACATTTTGAATGATGTGCAATAGACGTAACATTGCAGGTGATATTACCTTATCAAAATACACAGGAAAGCACTTCGCAGGTCAGCCAAAGCCAGACCAGCACCAAGGAATGACTAATAGCATCACAGAGGAAGAGGACTTTATGTTTCAGAGATGCTGTGGTTTTTGGATGATCTTCAGGACAGAAAAGAGCCCAGAGTATTTCTTGAATAGTACAAAGAGTTGGTATATGAACCAGCTGGGATTCCTCCCAGGAGAGAAAAACTGGCACTGATGAGAAAGGGTCCAAGCTTCCTATACTTGTTTGAAAGGTATCCTATGGAGAGAAAGCTCTAACAGCCTAGGTTTCCACAAGTTACCAAATGTCTCTGAAAGGTCCAGCAGTCAAAGATGAAATTTAACATCGCTGTGGCTATTTCTGGCTCAATGTATCCCACACACAGCTTCCTCACTTTTCACAAGGTGACCCCAGTCACCTGGCTCGGCCACACTGCATCTTTTATAGAACAAAAAACAGACAGGAGGCTGACCTTCAAAGCCAAGGAAGAAATATCAGACTTGCCAGGAGCCCTCATCTTCCTCAGAAGCACCACCAGCAGACACTACCAGCCACAGCATGATTGTGCTCAGGAAGAACAGTGTCAGGGCTAAGCGACAGCAAATATCTTCTCCCACTGCAAACAAAGGAATACGTTCTCTGTTTCACCTTGCTCCAGAAGTGACTGCTGGAGGTCAAAGATACCAGCTTTGTGAAACTCCCAATAAACAAAACACAGACGTTCAGGTGCCAGCACAAAGGCATAGAGTCACTTTTGCTGCTCCTACACCCTTCACCTATCACTGCAATGAAGAGCAAATACAAGTTACCACAGTCAGCCACTGAGGCAGAAGCAAAGACATCAGATCAAACAGCAACCCTAGGAACAGAATGCAAGAAGAATTAATCTTCAGAGGAAGTGAGTAGTTTCATTTTTTATCCAAATTATTACAATGGACAATACCTTTACATAAAAACCAATGATTACGCAAAGTACAATAAACTTTAGAAGCTTTTAAAAATGTTATTTTTCTGCCACTTCTTGCTTATACAGAAGTCCCCTGAGCTACAGGCAAATATATGAGTAGCCAGTATTTAAGCAAGTATTATCACAGCGGTTGCCTTTGATACCCTCTCAAACTGTAATGTATGCACATCCTTACAGTGTTCAATATTGACTTAAAACAAATTACTCCTGCAAGTAAATGTCAAGTCATCTCTAGTAAAATACTGAAAACATACTAAACCTGAAATTCTAAGACGTTGCAGTGCCTTTTGGAGTTACCAGGAAAACATATATCATAATATTGGACTAAAACATTTATAAAATGCCACTACAAAAGTACTTAAACCAGTATATTTCTGGTCAAGGGTAGCTTCTGTGGTTTACATACCTATGTACACACACAAACTTCTTACATTTATTATGTCTTAGGAAGGAGCCTTCCATCAGTTCTGCTTGTGGGTAGATTTTTTTTTAGAAAGCTGTTGAGTCTTCTCTTCTATGCAAGCGTTTCGGTGTTTATCTAGCACTATTAATATTTTCTGTCTTATCTTCAACCTCCATTTGTCTAATTTCCATTCCTAGGAGTTCAATCTTCTCGTGTTTTGGACTGCTAATGCTTTGTGGTACGAGAAAGTATTCCTCCATCCCCAACACAAGGCTTCTCAAATAATCAAAATAAACTCCAATTTTTCTCCTGGTAAACAGTGTTTATTAAGACTGCTTTAATCCTCAGAGTCCAAGCCTCTGTTCTTGGTCACTCCTCCAGATCTCTTCTGAACTGCTTGTCCAATTCTCCCAAGTCTGTGGTATGGATACTCAGATGACTGAAGTCAGCTTGTAAGAGTCAGCCAGTTTGTAAGAGACATGGATATAACCTTGTGACTGGGATGTGTCAAACTTTAACAGCATAAAATTCATAAACATAAAACACAAGACTTTTTTTCATCATTAAAAAAAAAAAAGATTAAATTTACCTGCCGATAGTCCCATTGTTTCTCAACACAACAAATCAACTTTTTTCTATTACAACATGGAGCCAATTTAAAGTAGAGTAAATTAAAAGTACTGCCTGTTATTTTCCCTCTCACAAGCAAAAATCACTCACAGCCCAACAGCACTTTTTCCTAAAAAAGGTTAACCCTTCATTTCACAACACTCAGAAAACCTACAGCATTTTCTAGAGAATATAATCATTATTTTTTCAGACTAAAAAAATATAGCAAATGAAACTAAGCTCTTCCAGCAAATTCAGCAAGGGGGTTTGCCATTATCATCACTCAGGGAAGAGCAGGGATATTCCTACATTGTGGTGTTTCACTAGGTAAATGTTGTTTGTTCATCCTCAGGCATCTGTCAAAGAAATCTAGCATTTCAAACACAATTTTTATTTCAAGATTCTTCACTAAATTTGAACTGCTTGCATGTCACCACAATGACAATTATAATTGTTCAATTATTCACCAAAAATACTTGATTATTTGAATATCTCTTTCAATAAGGATAAGAGGCATGACACACAAAATTCTAAATTTTGCTCATTCCCCTTGCAATTATAACAACAAAAAATACGACTTAATACAACTAAAGATATCCCCTCAAAAGAAAAAAGGTGAAGTTTTATTATTCGCTATTACCAGAAGGAAATTTTCTGTACAATTCCAGAACGGTTCTGTAGTGTGATACGAGAAGTCCAAAGACCAGGTCGGCCCGTTTTCCCATTAATGGCAGTGATAGATGCAACAGCCCTGTGGCCATCCTGTGAACACCTAACTCCTTCTGGAGGGTCCACGCAGATGGAATAGTCCAGGGCTGCTTTCTCTCAGGAGACTGTTGCTATGGTCTCTCTATTTTGCCAGGCCGTTTATGGACACATGGACATCCACACAGTAGGAAAAAGAGTTTGTTTGGGTCCCTACACCAACCAAAAGTCTCTGAACTTTTGCTGGTCTAGGCAAACTTTCAACCACCAGCCCACCAGTGAAAAATCAGGCTCCATTACTTACACTTCAGTATTTGTCACAGAGTTCATTAAGAAACATTTTTCTGGCTTCTGAGCAGCTCTTACCAGACCAGGCTTACAAGATCTTTTTTTGATATTTTAATCCTACATACAGAGCAAGCCAAGATTTGAATGAAGAAACTGCAGATGTCACAGTTTGGAGATATGGACTCTGGATCCAGAAAGAAATAGAACCAAACAAGTCCTAACATCCATTTTTACTTACATAAGCAGACAACACTTGAAGAATCCCTCTGTCCCCTCCACTGCCATCATTCTGCAGACCCAGCCATACACATAAAAGCAAAAACCCCCTTAAGCATCCTAAATGACAGTATATGTATGATCCAGTCTTTGGAAATCAAACAGCCCCATCAAAAGTCAGAGGAAACACCTTCTCTTCCAAGTTATCAAGATCCTTCGTGAGAGTCCTTTCTCTAGTTATCCAACCACTTAACACAATAGTCTTGAAAAGAGACCACTGAGACATCATATACTTTTCAACATCAACTTGTGTTGTAAAATAATGTGGAATTATCCACACCCCAGCACTCGATGCCGCTCTAAGCACTGCAGGTTATGCGTCAAATAGACTACGCCTACCAACCTGCCAGGAACCAGCAAATGACTCTGCTCTCCAAAAAGGGACTGCAAGAAGCACCTCCCTCCATCCCGAGAGCCATGCACAGAGAGCCCTGCTAGGATTTCACATGGCTTTAAGGCAGAAACCTCCTCTTCTGTGGCAAGAGGCTCCCGCTAAAGCCATGGCCACGGTCTTCCCAGCATCTGTCTCAAGCTGTATTGCTTTAAGTATTTCTACTCCTATATTTGCTGGTTTATTGCAGAATATGATGGTGTCCCCAGTATGTTTTATACCTGTTTTGAAGTTGTACTTAATCCTAGTGATAAATAATACTGGCTAGCAATTAGAAGCCCTAGCTAAGATTACTGGGCAGAAAAAAAACCAAAAAAAAATATTTATTTACACAGGTCTAAAATGAGCAATTCTCCAATGCACTGCACCAAGTGGAGTTAAATAAAACCAGTTCCCACTTTTTAGTGTATGTTTATCCTAGTAATACAGGGAAAGACCAGAATTCTGCAGAGAGCAATCATGTTTTGGAAATGCCCCCGCACCACCACAGTCAAGGAGAGAACCAGGAGCTGTGGTTAACAATCAGGAAGGGCTCCTCATAAGCCAGGAAAAGACTGCTCCATCCAGACCCCGTGCTGTGGCTACTGACTGCAAGGAGGTTCTCAAGAAGAAAAGGGGAAAAAAAAAAGGAGGCTGGGGAAGAAAGAAGGCAGAATAGGATCATCATGAGTTTGGCAAAAATGAAGCTCACCCACTGGGAAGATAGGGGAATATACATGCATAATTTTACATGGATTAAGAGTTTGTGTCAAATCTGTGATGCGCTGTGGTGAATTCTTACACTGCAGTGACTCATCTTGTCTGACAGTTGTTGGGGAATTAAAGCAGTTATTTTTAAAAAATTATATGTCCTGCTTGACGCGTTATACAAATAGCCTCTTAAAAAATTAAAGTGCAGTCAATGCATTTTTAAGTATAGGAGAGCTATGGTACATTTAGGATTCTCTATATGATACCACAAACATCCATTCTGAGCTAGGAAGACCTAAAGGAATCTGCTGATATCCCTTCAGAGAAATAGTGATCTTTTTGCTGTTCCTAATCCAAACCCTGCATCAAAAATTAGTTTATTATCTCTGCTTTAATACGGCATGCAAATGCTTTAACTGGAGAAAAATTAAATACAAAGGAAAGAGGTGTGCTAAACCTGAATTCCTCTGATACCAAAGGATATTTGGTTTGCTGGAATGAGAATGACTGCATTCCCCTTCTGATGGATAACAAAGGCAGGTCAACACCCTTCCAGGGAAAGGCAGCACATTGACTCGAAGCCATAGGTGTACACAGGTTTGGCAAAGGGAAGCAGTGCTGGCTCCTGCTCCCTGCTCTGTGCAGCCCAACCACACAGACGTACCCTAGAGCTGCAAAGGGCAGCTCCTTGCAGTGTGTGTTCTCGTTAGAAACACATTGCTTACTCCCCGCTTTGCCTATAAAACTGACACCCCCTTGGCAACTTTCACACATCCCTGGGAAAAGTGTTTAGAGTATGTCAGTTGTGTAATACAGTAAAGATCATCTGCATGATCTATTAAGTGTAACCCTTGGGCATCAGTGCTGCTCAACATCAGCTGGCAGTGAAGGTATATTTACAGCATGCCTTCAGGACAGCTGTTCTGGGAACATCCTGGAGATTTGCATAGACTGTTTTACAAGGCATTACCATGTACTTCAACTGAATGAGTGGCTGAGAATTCTTTTGACACCCACTAAAAGCCCTTAAGTCCAAATAGCACAGTGACAGAGGCAAATAAAAAATATTTTAAATTAAAAAAGGAATTCTTCAAATTCCAGTGCCTTAAAATACAAATGGTTAACTCATTAATGAATTGAATCTGTTTTTAAAATCAAGTTATTGTCCCTCTCCAACTTGAGCATGATCAGAGAAACAAAATAGCTGACGAGAGGAGCTTCATCTTACAAAAAAAGGTTTCTGTTGACAGTGCTCTTGATTTCATCATAATTCACATGATATCCAGTATATTTTCTTAAAGCCCTAGTCTTCCATATAACTTACATGAAAATTTCAGCCTTATGTATTTTGCGTAAATTAGTCCTCTCTGTGTCAGAAAAAATAACTGACATGAGCCAGCTGCATCCTAACAGCTCAAAAAACAATGAGAAGTAAATGTGAGTATTGAATTTCTTAGTTCATTTCTCACCTAGACTCAGGAAGTATTAACACTCTGTCATTTCACAGGTGATACTCACTTGCTAAGCAGAGCACTATCTCTCAAGGAGTGAATTAAAAGGATGACTTTGTGTCCCAAATCACAGAGGTGTGCTAGTTATTGAAATTTTCACACTTTAAAACCTCTCTGCGAGTGAAGACTCAGCTGGCAAATGTTAGGGAGAAATAATAACTGGAGAAGTTAACTACACATCTCTGGTCCCAACCCAGCAACTACATGCAGACAACAAAAGACATAACTAATACCTAATAAAATAATAAACCTGGCCAGAGAGTAACTCAATCAACCCAAGCAATATTACCAAATATAATTGAGCCAGTCAATACAGTGAAAGCAGAGGACCAAATTAATTAGGTGACTGCACGTCCAGAGCCTTTGGGAATAAGTAATCACTTATTAAAGATCTGCAGAGACTATTTTTGAAAGTGCTCTTTGGAGAAAAGTTGAGACTTTCAAAACAAGAAACCCGCTATACCTCACATGTTTAAAAAGAAGGAGGACTGGAAGTATAATAAGGAATTTAGGGAGAATAGTTTCTGAACAGGATGGTTTTCACATTTTCCATGCGGTGTCTGTGGTTCTTTAAGTGTTTCTGCTATGTTATCTGGCACTTGGATAAAATACTGGAAGAAATATAGAGCATCTTTCTCCAATTAATTTTGGTTCACAAAATAATTGGAAGGGTAATTTAACCTTGTACACCCTTAAATTGAGGGCAAAATGAGAAAACGGGGAGGGGGCATTTTTTTAATTCTTAAGTATTTTTAAGAATGGAGGGGTTGTAGAATTACTTTTTTTTTTTAATAAGACAGCAAACTTCAGGACTCCTGGTTTTATTTAATCAGTTCTTCAGTTAACAGCCCCCAAGCTATTCTAAAAAACAGGATGATTCATCTATTTCTACCCAGTACAATTTTATACATCGTTAGAAAACTAAAACCTCGTAAAATCCTAAGCAGCCCTGAAGAACGGCTACTGCAGAGTGACATGTTGATTGCATCAGCCTAGAAGGGCTACTTCTGCTCAATGCAAGCTTTAGTAGCTCAGGGAAACTACCAGAGTGTCAAAGAACATGTATGTAACATACCAGCATCAAGCACATTCACTCAAACACATCAAAACAAATGTCTCCAGAACATCTGGGATCAAGGATGATTCCACAACTTCCAATATTTATAAAATTTAAAGTGCTGTTGAGACCCTATGTCCTGAGAAGCACAGCAGCAATTTCCCCTTCCCAAAATGAAGTGAAAACACCAACAAGAAGTGTGCTGTTGATGCTTTAAGCTGAATATATATAACACTACACACCACCACATCACCATGAACGTCATTCTCAACACTCTTCAGAGTGTCAGGCTACCTCTGGCACTCGCTCCTTGTGGGGCAGGCAACCTGCACACAGACACAGAGGAACCTGCAAAGTATTTCTGAGCTGGCTGATCTTCACCTTCCAAGCCATACTAAAGAAACTAATAAAATCTAACATGGCTATTCTCGTTTGCATCCATAGTACCTTTTAAATAGCATTGTTTAAACCAAAAAAAAAGCCTATTAAGACCACAGCAAAGGGGAGGTGGAAGGCATGTGGCTTGCCCACAATAACCAACAGGTTACTATTGTCACAAACTTTGCAGAACACCATTAAATGCCTTCTTGACCTTCCTCCTCCCTTTCAACAAACAAGCAGTGCCAGCTGCTTTAAAAAAAAAAAAAAAAAGGCACTTTGCTCCATGAGTTACAAAGCACGTGCTATCTGCCCCGCAGACACTTCCTGAGGCTCTCCTGCCACATCCCTGCTGCCAGTGAGGCTATGCCGAGTGCGAGTGTGCAGCTGAACAAGGAACTCAGATTTTGGCTACACCGGGGGGGGAAAAATACCACGGCCAAATTGAAATGTGTGATGATGACTACCAGTGAGGACTGTGATTACAACACCTGCACAGTGCCTGCTGTGCTAGTGGCACAGTAACCAGGTCTGGGCACAGGGACGCCAGCTATCTTATGTTCAGTTTCAAGATGCACTGCGTGGGTAGGACCCACGCTATCACACTTCCTAGAGCTAGGAAGGAGACAGCTTTAGCTCACAGCCGAGGAATAACCACGCAATAATCCTGCTGGTGCTCCTCTCTCTCCTACAAAGCAGCAGCTCTCTTTCAGAAGCTGTTCCTAAAGCTTCACTGTCCATAGCAGGATTTGGCACCAGAGAACCACGTGGCTTGGGTGCAAGCAGCAGCTCGAAGACCCACAGCATGCAAAAATAAAAAACTCACACTCAATACAACAAATACGTTTCAGAAATGCAGCACTTGAAAAAACATCTTCCTAGCAAGTCAGACTCGGGAAAGCACTTTAAAAGGGGCATAAATTACAGCAGTCACTCTGCTCCCAATGTTATCGATGAGACCCAAATACATATTTAAGCATGCAGTTGCCTATTGCCTTCAAAAGTCTCCTGCTTCACAAAGGCAGCAGAGACACCCTAACACATCATGAGCAGAACACGTGGTAAAACCTCAATCTTGTGAACTTTTATGGACTTGCCTAAATGTATCTCAGTGAATGAAGGCAGTGGTTCGGCTCATTACGCTCGAGCAAAGCACAAGCATAAGATACTGCACGCTCAGGGTGTAAAGAGACACAAAGTTGCCTTGAAAACCATCTAACTCAAGAGTAGCATGGCCAGAGTATGAGAAGACTTCTACAGCACAATAAAACTGTACAAATTACTGATCCCACTCTCGGTAGGGACTAATTTTGAGAACAGGCCAGCAGTTGCAACTTGCCTAAAGGTAGGAGCTTTAAGCAGTAAATTATTTCATTTTCTCAGGCACTGAACACTGTCATGTTCTTGACTAAGAACACACCAAGAGCAGCCTGGGGGAAGACAAAGAAAATGTGATGTTGCCTGTTCTTTACCTGCCTCCCAGTTCCAACTGATCCTTTAGGCTGCCACAGTCAGAACACATGAGCCACCCCGTCCGCCGGGTGTAACACCAGTTAAATAAGGAAAGATATTGTCAGTGGGCTAAACTCATTCCAGATCTAGCTGCAGGGAATTTACAGCAGTGCAGATACAGATGCCCAATTTCAAACCATGTCCCACTTCCTCAGAGCTTTCTTGGATTATGCTTACAGCAACAGAAACTGCACCGTAAAACTGTATTACAACTTTGGTACACTGCATTAGCATATTTATTGAAGGTCTATGCCTGTTTGATTTGGGGTTTTTATAAGCATATACTAACAGCTGTTTTAATTAGTATCTCATTGGTGTGTAGACAATGATGTGACACACACCAAGAAGCATTTTCTGCATAAAGCGACAACATTACATGTACCATGATATATAAACGGCTCTTCCCACCCTCACTACCACAGATGAGGGCCAATGGACTGGCAGTGCATCACAGAAAGGCAATATTGTATTTAACTCATCTTACTTCAAGTTTACAGGGCACCCTCAGGGAGGGGGAGGCACAGAAATGAGAGCCACAAGCAATCTCAGTAGCTCATTCTCTCCACCCTCAAAGCGTTAAAAGGAAAATACAATGTTAACATCAGCTCCTCCCTGCTGATGAAACTGGCTCCAGCGCATTTTACTTTCTGGCTCGGAGCCCTTACAAACCGTTACAAAAAGACAGAAGACAGACAGCCAGCTCAATATATCGACCACTTCCAATAACTAATTTGGGACACGCTGGGTCATTTGTCCCTTCTATGAAATGCTGTAGCCTCTTGGTGGTGAATGAACCCTGATATTTGGGGGTATTATTAAAAAAAAAAACAAAAAAGAGGGGGCAGCTAATAGCAGATTTGCATTTCAGGAAAGAGCCAACGCTAGCATTGGTATATATAAATAAATACTCCCCACTCTCTTCCTCCGGGAGGCACCGATTACATCTGATACACTAAAATCGCCTCCACGACGCTGGTCGCTCAGTGCCCATCAGCGAGGACACTGACAGGCACTCCTCGCTGCCTGCCTCTCGCTCCTGCCCGGGCGCTGACACACATGGAAGCGGGGAGCGGGAGCCGGGCTGAGGAGCGGAGGGCGGGCTGGGGCTCCTGCTCATCCTCCCTGCCACGGCAACAGCTCGGGCTGCGTGCGCGCCTTCCCAGCCCGGGGACCGGCGGAGCATCACAACCAACCACGCCAAGAAGCCACCACAAGCTTTCAATCATACATTTCAAAAAAATCCCGCAATTATAAAAAATATATATCGTTTCGTCTGAGTGACTTCACTGGTATTGTCCAAAACGACCTTATCAGGGGGTGTTTTGTTGCAGCCGACACACACACGCTGCGTGGACTCCGGGGGAGTCTCTCGATGCGGCCACGCAGGTACACGGCACGTTTCCGTGAAGCTGCGTTTCCCTGGTAGGGCAGGAGCCCCTCCAAGGCATCCCTACGGATTTTTCCAGCTCCCGCACCACCGCGTGCGCGGCCAAGCCCCGCCGCCAGAGCCCCCCTGCCGCCCCCGCCCGCGCCGCGGCGGAGCGCGGGGGGCTCGCAGGTAGAACAAAACCCCCGCGCCGCGCTCCCCGCCAGCGGCAGGGGCCGTCAAGGGAACCCCCCGGGCGCCATCGGGCCGGGGCCGGCACCGCAGGGCCGCAGGGCGGAGGGTGTGCGATGGGGGAGCGGGCCGGGGGTGCCGCGCCGCTGCCGCGCCGCCCGCGCCCACCGCCGCCCGCCCCGCCGCGCCTTTACCTTCGGAGAGCTCCAGCTCCAGCTCGGCCAGCCGGGCCCGCACCTCCAGCGGCAGGGACACGCTCTCCAGGCTGCGGTCCGCCATGCTCGCGCGGTGGGGACGGGCTCTCCCCTCCTCTGGCTGCCCGCTCTCCCCCTTTGTCCGCGGCTGGCGGGGCGCGGGAAGGCGGCGGGGCCGCGGCGGGTGGCTGAGTCCTCCCCGCGGTCTCAGCCGGGCATGCAGGGGGGAGGCGGGCGGGCGGGCGGTCCGCGCGGGGGGACGGGGCGCGGAGGGAGGGAATGCGGAGGTTTCTCCTCTCCTCCCCTCTCCTCCTCCTCCTCCTCCTTCGCCGCCTCCTTCAGCGGGGCCCCGCCATGGCTGCTCCCGCCGCCCGCCCGCGATCGCTCCGCAT
>NW_024581137.1:48719605-48838427 GCF_017639235.1 Corvus kubaryi | reverse complement strand
CGGGGCGAGCGGGGCCGGGGCTCGGGGCGAGAGGGGCTGCGCCCGCCTGCGCTCCGCCCGCCTCCCGGGAGAGGGACTGCAGGTCCCCGTTTTGCCGATGAAGGCGGGGAAGGAGTGATGTGCTCGAGGCAGGCGGAGATTCGACTCCGACGCCCTGTGCCCCTTTTTCCTTCTCCACCTGCCGAACAACTTCCAGCCTACCCCTGTTTTCACTCCTGTTCTCTGCATACAGCCAGTGGAGGACTACGTAGTGTCAGGTTAACAGTGGGACTCTATGATCTCAGGGGTCTTTCCCAACCCAAAATATTCTATTCTATTCTATTCTATTCTAATCCTAATTCTATTCTATTCCAAACAAGCCGTGGCAATTCTGGTGTGTATATCACTAAACCATGGGTGCATGTTGCCATGAATAGTAGCAAATGTAATATGATGAAAAAGAACAAAGTTGACACGTGTACCAGCTGACGCTGAGCCAGTATCTGGGGAACAGGGTAAAAAGGACTGAGGACTCTCAATTACACCGCTCCAACATAAGAAGGAATGTTTTGAAAACATTTAAGAAAACTACCTTTCAAATCAACAATTATATTCCACAAGGAACATCTTCCTTTTTTCCTTTGTACACATTTTCTTCCTCCTTTTTTTTTTTTTTTTTTTTTTTTTGTTTGGGCTGGGGGTTAGTAGTTTGGTTTGGGTTTGGTGAGTTTTTTTAATCCCTCACAAGAAAGAGCAAGACACCACAACACCTATGGTTTCAAAAATCCTTGGGAGTCCCAAAGGTAGAACAGGTCTTTGGTACATTGTGGTACACGATGTTAGCAGGAAGGAAAAGTCATAATCATCCCCAGGTCAGCCTTGACTTACCAGTTTACTGTTCTAGTCAGTGAAAGAAAAGGATGTAGGAGTTTCTTCAAAAGATAAAGCCGAGGCTGCGACTATACTAAACAAAGTAGTTTTTTATTACGTTGTGGAACGAAACCAAATTACATCATGTTACCACCTGTGCTGTACAGGCATCAGCACTGGAGTGATTCCTGCAGAGTGTGCAGGGCTGGTGGTTTCCAGTGTTTTTACGGGTTACCAGCCCCAGACTGGAGAGCTGTTCACACCCAGCCATGGCCCACGCCAGCATCACTCCAGCCAGACCAGCAGCAGAACTGGTTGGGATACTTTGGTGAGTTAGCCTGCTGTAAGCAAGGCTTGAGCGCACGAAGTCCCTTAATTTTGTGGTGCTGCTGTTTGTTTTATTGTCAGATATGTTGTTTTCTAGTAACCTTTCCTGGGTTTCTCTTCAATGCAGTGAGGAGGAAATCCACCTGGTCAGCCTCCCTTGAGCAGGGCCATTGCTTTCAGAAGCATGGTGACACACATTATTTAGGACTATACAAATGCCTCTCCCCCGGCACTGTGCTACACAGGAGTAAGAATTTTTGCCCTTTGTTGAGCACTGCATGTTTCAAATACAGACATTCAAAAAATTATCCAGGTCTTTTTTGTTTATTACATCCAGATCTAAACAAAGAAAAGCAATTAAATCCAAATATGCTCCAGGGTTTCTACCTGACTATCTGAGTTTTGTTTATTTGTTGTGTTATGTGGGATGAAATACGCTGAAAGTATCACCCTTCTGCAGAAGGGGCTTTTTCAAGTATGAGGGAGGCAGTCAAGAGGAAGGCAAGGGAAGGCTTTGTGGTGGTCCAGCTTCCTTGGCCTATGTGTGTCTCTGAGTTGCAACTTTACTTCCCCAGTCCTGGTACAATATGATTATTTAACTCATTACCTGATCATTACAGAGTCTGTACTGCTGGTGTTTATACTACTTTCCAAATTTTTCCTTTCATGAAGCTATATAAAGGGACCTAAAGAGAAATAGTTGAGCTTTCATATTACTGTGACCGAATTTTCTTGGCTCTTCCATGACAAGCCCAGGGTTTCAGCTGTTGGGTGCTTTGAAAGGAAGAGCAATCACTTGGGTCTGGATGTCATCCAGCAGAAATGGAAATGGCTGAATTCAGCGAACACTCAGCCGAGACAATGTCCTGTGTGTTGGCTCCTGTGGAGGGTCTTGGGGTTTACAGGGCCCCCTGGGCAGGCAGGGCCACCCCATCACCTGGGGCAGGCTACAGACAGAGGTGAGTGCTGTGAGAGCCTTGGCCTGAGGCTCCAACAGCCAAGCCCCAGCATGGGGATGAGCATGGGGCCATGGCAGCCTCCTTTGGAAAGCCCATTTGTTCCCCTGGAGCTGATCTCGAGAGGAGAGATTTCTTACTTATGCAAAGTATCAGAGCCCAGGCTCCAGGAAGGAAATCTCAAGCATATAAATTTGCACAATGATTTTGATGAAACACTGATACCACAATGAAAAAGAAGCAAGTCAGGAGATTTGACCTAGTTCATCTTTATTCATGGATCCTTTTAGGTTTATAAGTAAGAGGTTGTGAGGTGGGAAAGTTCCAGACTCCAAGAAGAGCCGGATACTATTTGCATTTCAGATGCAGTGATTAGTTAGCATGGTCAGAAAGAAGTGTATTTTTACTTAACAATACTTATGTAGTGGTCAAATCCTACTGGTGACTATGAATCACCTTATGGTATTGGTAGCTGAGTGAAACCTCTGAGGGACCACATAGAATTGACCTTGCCTAGGTAAAATTTTTTTCCTGGTTCTCTCACAAAAAAAGAAGTATCCATTTTGCAGATTTAGCACAAAGCCAGGTCTATACTAGAAAACATTCCCAGCATCATAACTTTAGGAAGGGGACAAGGCAATAGAAACATTTAAGGAAAGGAAAGAACTCTTGTGTAGATGCTCTCACCTTAACTTAAAGCACCTAAAATGATGTGTGTGTCTCCTGCACGCCTTAGCAAAAGGAAGAGGAATGTGTCTGTGAATGAATGGTCAGCTTCTCTTCAGTCTGAGGAAGGGGGGAGTGGGGATTTGGCCAATGTAACAAAAAAAAAAAAGTAGTCAAAAGCAGGAGGTATTCACAGAAAAACAACCAAAATAATCAGCTGCCTGGAAGGACTGGGTTATAAGAAGAGATTACAGAAACGCTTACTCAGCTTATGAAACAACAGCAAGAGATGGCCCAAACAGCTGCCAGTGATGGCTTGACAGGCGGAAGCACCAAGGAAGTTGAAGTGGGGAAAAAAGCAGGGCAAAGAGGATATAACTGAATAATGTAATGGAAATAAGAAAGGCAGTGAAACATGTATCAGGGAGAGCTTCCAAGGGATGAGCAGCATTAGACTGCAGAGGAGGCTCTCAAAGGAAATGGTGGAATCCCCATAATTTGAAACATTAAAACCAGAGTAGACAAAGCAATCGTGAATATGCTGTAGGAAATAATCGTACTGTGGGATGGGATGAACATGCTTGTCTGGCATTGCTTATGCAAAGACATACTGCTTTTCTTTTTCCCTATTGAAGTCAATTTATTTTTTCCCCTTCACGTCTCCACTTCCATTCCCTCTATTTTCATCTGTCTGCTTGTATCTTATAAACAAATCATGAAATGTATTATTCTTTTGCTGTATCTACCAAAAATGTGTTTGGATGGCTACCTGATGCCAACTGTAAATAGCAAAAGAATTAATTAGTTAGATAAATTAATCAAGTTTCCCGTGAATGGCATGCAAATGGTTCCATAATTATTTCCAAGTTGGGTTCAAATTTCTTTTCACAGTTAAAAATTACATCCAATCATTTCTTCTAATTTTTCTCCTGGGGAAGGGAGAAGAGAACGGAAGGGGAAGGGGAAGGGGAAGGGGAAGGGGAAGGGGAAGGGGAAAGGAAAGGTGAAGGGGAAGGGGAAAGGAAAGGTGAAGGGAAGGAAAGCCACTCAGCCTTTCTCACATATGATTTTCATTCTCTGTTGTGCCACTTGAGCAAGTATAATGTTCCATTTCTCCAAGCTGTTTAGACACCTCAGATCCATTTAATTACCATGGGCATGTGGCAGATGTAAATTGTTGCATATATGGGCATTTGATTATTTGCCTTAATACTTTGAAATAATGTAGATGTCCCTCTCTTAATTCACTGTGGTTTATGAAAGTGAATCCAAGGAAAGCCAAATGAATACTGTGGATATACTGATCTACCTCATTGTACAGGAAAGTGTGCAGCAAGCCCTGGACAGCTGAGAGGAAACTTCATAACCTTCAGTCATTTTCTTCCTTTATGCCACTGGTAGTGGGGGAACTGTGAAGTTCCTTTCTCCTCCTGTCCCTGTGCCAGAGCTTACTGGCCTCGTAGCACAGCTGGCAGCAGGGAACATGAATTCATGCCTGAGCTCTTTCTGCACATAGTTTGGCATATTATCTCATAAGCTGATGAAACTGGATTTGAGCTAAGATGCATAAAAGGGAACTTTCTTGGCTAAATGTGAGGTACAGCACAGAAAAATGAAGGAAAAGGAAACCTTGGGAAATATATTTTCCTTTAATTTATTAGATAGTTCTCTCTCCATGCTGCATTTCCATTGTTCATAAAGGAACTATTTGATTATTTTCATTTTTAAGGTATTTTTTACAGTGGTATTTTGTGCATTTTATTAATTTTCATACATCGTTCTTTTTATTAAAAGCAAAAATCTAATAAAAAGGTTTTCTTGGCATAGTTTAAATTAACTTTGGTTTGAAAGTTAGTCGCACATAAGACATGTTTATTAGGCTCCTGCAGTCTGGCAAAGCCTGTTTACACAAAATAAAGATCCTCCCCACTGCTCTATTTGAGGTAGGAATTGACAACACATTTCACAAGTTCAGACAAATTGAGGGAACTGGCATCTGGAGATAGGAAATGCCCCTAAATTCTATGAGAATATTCTGTGAGAATATTCTGTAATATAGTAAAAGATCCCAACACACACATGCACAGCTGGTCTCTCTTCACACCACGGGTCTTATAGGAATAATAGCTGTTCACCCTTTCATCAAGGTTTGAAGCTTCAGTGATGCTTACAGTTTTTGGAAAAGCCACCAGCTTTTCTTCAACAAGATTTTTAAACTTCTTAGTGATTTTTTCGATCTACTGAAATAGAAACATGAAGTTGAGTATAGGAGAGCAAATTTCCTGGAGTCAATTCCTTTCCATTTTTCTGGGGTTTTTTCTGTAAAGTTTTTAAGGAAAACATTCATAGATGAAAAAGGAACTAGTGATTTTTAATAGCTTGCCCTCAAGTTAATTCATTCTATCATATTTTTAGCAACAAAAAGGCAGATTGGTGCTTTAAGATGTCATACAAAACTGTTGATACATTGTAAAACCAATATAAGTAATATTCTGTTATCTAATATGCCTCTCTGAGATGCCCATCTTTACCTTACCTAAAGAACATGAAAATTAAAACAGGTTAATGTTCAATTAATGTATTAAAATAACTCTTAATACCCAGAAAATATCTTAAGATTCTTTCTACTGACATGGATAAACTCTTGTTTGAACATGCCTTAATATTTTTGTGGATACACAACAGACAAGAAGAAATATCCTTAGAAATGGGAAATTATTCAGGAAATGAGGAAAAAATACTTATTTTTCTATAAAAATAAAAGGATATTTTAACCATTGACCATCTTGCCCAATTTCTACTACATGAGGTAGATTA
The DNA here is from genome assembly GCF_017639235.1 of Corvus kubaryi. Lineage (NCBI taxonomy): Eukaryota > Metazoa > Chordata > Aves > Passeriformes > Corvidae > Corvus > Corvus kubaryi. The sequence goes on along the minus strand of NW_024581137.1, from coordinate 48,832,812 downwards.
ACTCCATTTCAATTTGATTATTATCACACAAAATTAGGATCAAGATTACCATCTGCAGTGATGATGCATTCTAAAAATTCAAAACATTCCACTTTTGAATGTTTTTGATATTTTGGGGTAGTCCTAGCAGAGTTTCATGCTTTCTTGAAAATAATCAGGATGATAGGTTACTCTTTGTTAGTGCAGAGTAACAGATGTACATCCAAAGCATTTCAGTAACTCTGTGACTTAAATATTAACTGGTCACAGAAAAAATACACTCCTCTCAATCTTTTCTTACCTGTTTTCCCAGCTGACATGGGAGCTAGTTTATTATGTTAAGACTTCAAGCATTTATGCCAACAAGATGTAGAACCTGAATTATCAGTGACTCTTGGAAGCAAAAATAGTGCCCATCTGAACAACAGTGGAAATATTCTCATACACTTTCACAATGTCTGTGGCACCACCTTTTCATTTTCAATCTTTTCTTACTTAGTAACCAAAAAAAAAAAAAAAAGCTTGAATTGTAATCTGAGAAGTGTGCTATGATTATCTTTATGATCTGCTCCAATTACATACTGTCCTGCATCTCACATCCACCATTAGCAATTTTGCACAAATGGCAGTAAACATACGGCAATTACTGATCTCACTACTTACCTGTATCAACTGATTTCTTCTGTCTTTCTGAAAGTAGAAAGCTTTTGCATTTCTGAGGCAGTAACTTTACATTTGAGAAAATACTGCTGTCATCATCACTTTCACCATCACAATCCATGTAAGAATGTAACTCAGATACATCCAAATAACTAATACTCAGTCTTAGCTCTTTATCACCTTTTAGTCTGTGCACTTTGGTACGGGCTCAACTGGTTCTAGATACTTGTTCCCAAAAACCAAGTACACATTTTGGTCAGCCTCCAGCAAACATAGTTCAACCTTAGGGATGCCCTCTGGGAAGTCAACACTCATTCCTCCCAGCTGTCCAGAGACCTTTGTTTCCTTCTGGCCAGGCTCTTTGCCTCTGAGCAATTTCCATAGGCAAGCTAATTTTTTTTTTTTTTTGAGAAAATTGTCTAATTTGGTCCTGTCCCAAAACTCCCATACTTTATTTATGGGAGTTTATTCCTTCTAACATTACCATGAGGTTCTGACAGATGTCTTCAAAGTTTCTCTATACTAAAGTTTGCATTACCAACTTCTCTATGAGCTAAAGTCTTTTAGGACTTGCTGAGACCTGAAGAACATTTAAAGAGAACTATACTCAAGCTTCTTCATAGAAATACTTTTTCTGGAAGATCTGGCTTGCCATTGTCTTTCAAAACTTTATCCTGAAAAAAATTCTCACTGGCCATTTGCAAAAAAAATCCTGCCAGACTTTAAATGGAGAGTGTTTGCTGTTTACATGGCCATTAATGAAACAGGCCAGAAGTTTCCTTCTTTGCATGATGTTTCCTTACTTGATTCACGAGTGCAAAACCCAGAATATTGCGCTAACCTGGTTCTGCAGGCAAAGACTCCAACATGAAGCCACACCCCCCCACTTGTTATTTAAGGTGCATGATCTATCACTGCCTCAGGGAGGCATAGAAGATGAATTCCGTACTTGTGAATTTATGTCAATTTTTGTTAAATAATTACGTGGAAGTTGAGTTCAGTTCTGGAAACAGGACTAACCAGCAGTTGTTTTCATTTCTGTGTGCTCTGTGCAAATGTTAGGTCATCGATTTAGTCTTCACCTTGCTTACACAGCAAATTAATGAATTATGGTTGGACTTGATCTTAAAGGTCTTTTCTAGACTAAATGACTCTTATTCTTTGAATTAATATGTACTTCTCAAATGAGAAACCAGGGCTCAGTGTCCCCAGTGTGTGAACAAATGCACCCCATGGTGAGCACCACTGTGAGCAGCCACATCTGGCAGCAGAGGGGTACCAAACAGCTGGGCAGCACCAGGGCTGCAGACAGGGCTCACCACAGTATGGATTTTCATTGTGCATGGACTTTTTTCTTTCCTTTCTAAGCTAAAAAGGTTAATGTTTGACTACTTATTTAGCTGAGCCTCCTTAAAGGCATGAGCTCAGTAGACCATTTTAATAACAGTAGACAGTGCTTCCTGCCCCCTCTTCTCTCTGGCCCGGGGAGCTATTCTTACCAGGAAATACTAAAAGTCCACAAACACAACATCACTGGCCTACAACCCCATGTCAGAAGCTCAGATTAATCATCTTTATACTGTTTAACTTTCAGTGACAAGCTTTTACATTTATGTTTTAAATAGTCCGGGAAATTCAGGTCAGGATTGACAGCTGGAAACTTCTGGTCCAAAGTGTAAAATTACTTATTTCTTCATCTTCTTAATGCTTTTAAGTACAGACACCTGTCTAAGGTCTGTTGGCTTCCAGAAGCATTGGAGCTAACAGTAAAATAATTTAATTTTTGGGGTTATCATCCAGAGAAGGGGGTAACATCTAGCTGTGTAGAAACAGAATAACACTTACTTATCAGGTGCTGTGAGGACCACTTATTTAATAGTACTTATGTGTTTCTCCAGGGAATGCCATGAATTCCACAGATAACATATTTATTTAACATTAAACATTTTTTTTAGCAGTGTAAGAAAGCAATTTTACTTAAGAACTGAGACAATTCCTATGCATAAAAATGCCTCCAGTATTTCCTTCTGGTTTTAAGACTGTCCTTGATATTTTACAAAAATGCCCTTCCACCACAGTTAAGAGGGATAGGTTTTCAATTTCTGGGATTTAAATCTTGCCTTTTGAAGAAAGCAGGAGAGCTTAGTACTCCCCAAACAAGGCAACCCTGCATCCAAGAACAGGTAGTCTTTCAATCACATACCTTGATCTTCCTTTATTCTCTTTTCTTGCTTTGTTGCTACTGTTTCTTGGTCTGATTTTTAGCTGATCTGTTTACTGACCTTTAAAACCTCTCCAGCATCACTTCAGGAGAACTCTTGCCTTGCCGTGCAATGTTATCAGATGTATGAATTGCTGAACCACTGGGAGCAACTGAGTACCTCACCTTGGGTTTGTCTGGGTAATAATGAGCAGGGAAAAAATAGATGGGATGAAATTCAAACCTTTGTTTATTTTTGGTATATGAGCATCTTTATTTTGATGGGAGGCTTCCAGGTCACATGGGAGTGGATTACAGATTGCTTCTAAGCAGTTTTAGTTAAAAACTATCTAAACCACTTTTGTTTCAAATTGAACTGAAGTTATATTGTTGCAGTGGGGATCCTGCAACATACATATACCAAACCAGGAGTCCCGTGGAAAGGAAATATATATGGACAGACAGATTCTTGATAGCTGTTTCAGAGATGTTTATTTCTCCAGCCGCATGGCCGGGGCTCTGCCCAGGAACTGTTCCAGTCACGGGACCAAGGGTCCTTCTGCCCGCGCAGGGAACACAAACCAACCCATGGGAACGAGGCTGAGCAGGGGCAGGGAAACCCCGTGTCTGTGCCCTCAGGGCCCCTCTCCCAGGGCTGCACGGCAGGGGAGGGACCCCAACACCTCACCCGTTTTATTTTAATAAAAGGAGAATGAAAACAACTGGATAAACGTAACAAGAACAGTTTCAAAACAAAACAAGCCACCCTCCTGAGTCTTTAAATGTCCAAACAGATTCTGTGGAACATCTTAGGGCTGACAGAAGGGAGACAGAACTCTCTGAGCATGCTTTGTGGGGAAACTGAGGCAGGAGAGGGTTTAATTTCCTCCCTCCCCCTTTTCATCCCCCATTCGGCATTGGAAAGGGATTTTTGGGGAAACAATTGGCAAAAGCACGGTTTTGTGAGGGAAACCATGGGTGAAAAAACGGATTGGGAATACACTGGGGGTAATAGGACGTAGGGTAAAAGGGAAAGGTGGGATTAGGAAAGGGAGACTGTAGGGGGAACTTACAATGGAGATATTGTCTAACATGACTACGATTTTTTGCATATATACTGCCTTTCACAGAAACACCATCAGGCCCAGTGACCTGCGATGCTTGTAACCCTTTTCTACCTCGTGTAATTTTGAATTCCACCACCTCTCCATCTCCCAAGCTTGGGATGCATTTTTCAGGATTATTCTTTTTAATAGCAGTTCTATGCACGAATATGTCTTGCTGGTTGTCACACCTTGTTATAAAACCATAATTTTGCTTAACATTATACCATTTTACTATCCCTAAGATCTTAGTTACTATGATCTTTTCCTTTTTCCGAGTGGCTGCTGTTTTCTGTCTCGCTGCGTCTTTGCTCTCTCCTTCGGTCGCTCCCGTGTTGGAATTGTCGGAGCTGCTGGTGCCTGCGCGCTCTTCCCGGGGTCGCGTTCGGGGCCGTGCGGGCCGGGCCGGGCCGCGCCGCTCAGTTCTCCGTGCGTCGCCTCCTCTGGTCGCAGCTTCGCTGCCGCTGCCGGGCGCTGCACCCACGTCTCGGCCGGGCCCCCGAGCGATGACTCCCCCGCGCTCCGCTCCAGCGCGCGTCTCGGCTGGGCGCGGCTCCGTTCCACCGCCACCGCCGCCAGCTGCTGCCCGCGCGCCTCCCCTCTCGGTCGGGCGTTCATGGGGCTCGCTCCACCACGCGCTGGGCGGGGCCGGGTGGGCACCGCCGGGTCCCGCCGCGCCTCGCTCCACCACCGACACTGCGGCTCGCGTGGCTCCGCCCGCACGCGGGAACTGCCTCGCTGCTGCTCGCAGAGCGCTCGGTGCACGTGGCCTGGGCCGCACGGTCCCTGCGCCAGGCTTCCCTTCGCCAGGACACAGCTGACATTGCTCAACAGTCTCGGTAACTAAATACTATTCACGAAAATATTCTTCCATCGGCATATATTTTGACTCCGGTATTAACTGTGTCCAAACGGTTTTCCAAAAGCCCTTCGTAAGAATTAAATCCCAAGAAACATAGAAAAAGTTCTTAAACAACCATGCCAGGAAGTGTTTCAGTTCTTTTTGAGCTTGAATCAAGCTAAAATTTACAAATCGTTGTTCAAGAATCATTTTAAGTTTAAGATAAATGTCCATATGCGGCTCTGAGAGCCAAGAGTCTTCCCACGGTTCCTCCATAGTTTAGATATGAAATAGCAAAGCAAAACCAAGAAGAGGAATCCAAAGTTTCCAGGGTTTACTCACACAAATCAGTCGCTTAGGGATCGGGGATTGTTCTGCTCACAATTCTCCACCATTATGTTGCAGTGGGGATCCTGCAACATGCATATACCAAACCAGGAGTCCCGTGGAAAGGAAATATATATGGACAGACAGACTCTCGATAGCTGTTTCAGAGAGATGTTTATTTCTCCAGCCGCATGGCCGGGGCTCTGCCGAGGAACTGTTACAGTCACCGGACCAAGGGTCCTTCTGCCCGCACAGGGGAACACAAACCAACCAACGGGGAACAAGGCAGGGAAACCCCGTGTCTGTGCCCTCAGGGCCCCTCTCCCAGGGCTACACGGCGGGGGAGGAGACCCCAACATTATATCAGTTACCTTGCATCAGTTGGGAACAAATCAAAACCAAGATTAAGTAAAATTGCCATTAATCCAAAGTCAGAATGGTTACACCAGCTAAATTGGTGTGACTGTCTGTAATTGAGAGGACTTAGTGTCATGCACTGTTGAAATAATTTATTCAGATGAAATTCTGCCCAGGGGCAGATTTCAAGTAATTACTTCATTTTCCTCAACCTTCTTTGCATAGAAAGTTTGTTAAATGTCCTGATGCTTTGTCATTTTTTGTTATTGGTAAGAAAAACTTCTTCCCATTGGAGTTAACTCGGGTCCTTGGTCTTCTTATATGTAGTTCCTCTGGAAAATAATAATAAAAGAGTTTGTATTGCAGGAAAGAATTTGATTCATGGTTTTTTCAAGATTTCACCCCTCTCTGAGCTGTGGTATTGGTTCAGCACAGGTGAGCTAACTCCAGATCTTTATAGAATGTTTTCTGGGATTTACTTTGAAAAAAGTCCTGATGTGACTATTTCACACATACAAGGGAAGAGGACATTGTTATGTCTTTAGCCAGAATAACCAGTTAATATCTTGCTTGAGTGCATTTGCAGGATGAAAATGCAGATCACATGAATTTGATATATACTTTCATGTAATGTTTTCATTTGGCAAAGTCCTTGGTTTCTGAACACACCAGGGACAACTCTCTCAGATCCCCAACTTCATCTTTCAATTCTAAAGCCAGATGTCTCTGACTTCGCTGCCGCTCATAATCCACACTCCTCACATTCCCTTGGAACCTGGGACCCCAGCCACCAAACTGGGGACTTCATGCTCTTTGAGTCTTTGCTTCTGCAAAGGCCCTCTCTGACCCAAAGCTTTGGGCAGGGTGCATCAGTCCCAGGGGCTTGTTTGCACCTCCTGCTCAGCGTGGATGAGGGATCAGCCTGGGCTGGGACAACTGAATATTCTAGGACCTTGAAGTGGCAAGCAGGAGAGAGCCTGTGGGGGTGGTCCCTCAGGAGTGGTGTTGAAGGAGGTGCTGAAGGTGAGTGAGGACAGAGTTGTGGGGTCTTAGGCTCGGAGCAAGCAAGGAATGTGAAATGCTCCTGTTCCTAGGAACTGCTATTTACTCACCTTCCCAGGTAACATTAATGGCAAGACCTGGTGGCACGTGCTCACCCCCTGCTAGTGACACCTGAATGGCTTTGCTAGTTACACAGGAATGGCTCACCACCTGCCCCACTATTTCAGCTTTCTCCAGGCACCTTAAAGGATGAGACAAAGTTTTGTCCCTTCATGCTTATTTCTGTTACAGAAAGGGAAGTAAATACCCTTCTGTGTTGTGTTTTTAAGTGCAATAGGAAAAGTGTTCTTTTTATGTAGCTTGAAAGCATAAAATAGATGTTGCAAAACAAATCACTGTTATTGTATGTAATGGATACTTTTCAACAAAATAGCCTTCCTTTTTTTTGTATGTAACAGTGTAGCCACTCATGGACAATTTTTTGATTGGAATCTACTTACACTTTAGTGAAAGGGGTAATGCTGGGGCACAAATGTGATGGCTAAGTTCATGGAAAGGCATACATCAGAAAAAAATGCTCTGTATAATGCAGATATGATTGATTATTTTAGGGATATCACATAAATGTTAAATTACCACTGTGGACAAAGTGGCATTTAGAAACTCCTGAGTTACTCTGCTATCACTTCTGTGATCAACTCAGAATTCCGTATGCTTTTAGGATCATTGCTTGTTTTGTGGTTGTACTGTGGAATTGACAGATAGATAGTTTTGCCTTTCCTTCAAAAATCTAGATTGTTATTATTATTGCTATTAGGAATGAAATTCTAAAATGTCTTCTCTAGTACAGACTTAAATGATACTAATAAAGCAAGGTACTTAGCCCACTAGCACGTCAATAAACCATTAAAACAATCCATACATAATTCTAACTCTAATTGGTAGTGTATTAAGAGCCTTAGTTTTTCTTAGGGAGACAGAATAAATACCTCCTGCTTTCAACTGGAGTTACATAGGTTGTGGAGAGATGTACTGGATAACTAGTGAGAATTTTGCTTGTTTTGGATTTGTGTCCTTTTTGCTCAAACACAAGATTAAAAATGTACAATTTTTCTTTACTCTGCTTTTTTATGGTAAATATATATCAGAATTGTTACATTTGGCTTTCCCTGATGGAGGGCAAGAGAGAGAGACACCTTTTCACTGCCTTCCAACTCTAATGAAGGAGTGGGGGTTTCAACCCTTTCCTTCTCAGTGCTCAGTCCCCATAGCTAGGCCCTACACCTCAGCACACCTGGGCTTGACCCATGGCCCTTCTCTCTGGGGCAGTAATTGGGGTCTCCTTCCTCAGCCCACCATCCACTTCCAAAAAGTTTGCAGGACTCCAGTGTCTTTTTCTCCTCTGACAAATTCAGCAGAAAGGGATAAAGGCAAGAAGTCATGTTTATTAAAAAAAATTGAACAGAAAAAAAAGGAACTTAAAGGTTTTTTCCTCTTTGTAGGTCACTTACAGTCAAAAAACTAGAAGATTATAGCCAATGCCAAAAGGGTTGATACATGAGTAAAAGCTACTGATGTGTGGAAAAATCATGTAATCATGGAATTATTTTTATTGGAAGGGACCTTAAAGATCATCTAGCACATGGGCAGGGACACCCACCAGACCAGGTTACTCAAAGTCCCATCCAATCTGACCTTCATCTCATTGGTTTAAAGTGTTCCCAAACTGTAACCATTAATAGGCTTTCTAGTACTCATATGAATATTCAATGGCATTTTGTTGTCAAATCATGCTGTAAAAGGCTACAGAGAAGAATACTTGACACATTGCATCAGATATATATGTGCATTAATCAAGACTTAGATGCCTCAAATAGAAATTACTTCAGAGAGAAAGATAGAATGTATTTTTGATGCAGAAGTATCTTTAAGATATGTAGTGAGATGGTTTCTGTCTTTAATGAAATCATACCCAGTGCAGTTCATGTTGGGAGACGGTGTAGGACGTACAGGGTCAGGAAATTGGGATGCAATAATGGTTAAAATGAGAACATGGAATGGAGCTCACCACAAACCTTAACACAGAGTTTAGTATATAGAGCACTTGGGTACTCAGCAATGCCTCTTGCAAACAGTGGATGTAGGCTATTATTTGGGGTTTTTTTCATACAAAAATCACACCATGCTCAGTAATATGCAAGAGGTCCTGAAGAAAGGAAGAAGCCCTGAAACTTGAGTGTTCTTCAGCATCTGGGCTTGCTGGTACTCAAGGGGATTTCTAAATCCACAGGAGCATCCATCTAGCAAGTTACACATCTTTCTTTGGAGAATAAAAATCATTGTATTGTTCAGTGAATAGGTAATGAGAGCTCTTGAGATATCCAGTGCTGCATGTGTAAGTTAGGAACAGTGTACCCTGACTGTGATTATCTTTTGCCTTTGTCACTGCATGAAAAGGGTGACTGGTTCAGTGCAGACAGAGGTAGAAATGCTTTGTTGTCTACTATCCCAGCGCTGAAATGCTGACTCAACACCTTAGGCAATTAGTACAAGAAAAAAACCCCTTGAGAATATTTAATGCCAACAGATTTAAGCAGACTGTTTTCCAAGAATGCTGAGCTTTTCTGGATCCCATTAAATCCACAGCAAGAGTCTGTATTCAGCACCACTACAGATCAGAGCAACCTTTAAAGACCTTTGGAGATCCATGTCTCTACAAAGCAACTGAGCTACCAGCAGAGGGGCTGGCAGCCCCTCAGTGAACAGTGGCACGTGCTCCTTTCTCTCCCAGAACTGGAGCTTGAGGGTGCTGGTAGCAGCTGATTTTCCTGAGTTTGAACCAGAAAAAGTTAAGTGTCCACCTTGCAGAGAAGGATGTGAGTCCTGGTTGGACACACTACTGGACATCAGCTGGGCCAGTGTCATGGAGCACTTGGTCACTCCTGCCAGCTTGTAAATCAGTTCTGCTCAGTGTTTTACTTCACATTTACCAGAGGGGAAGGACATGTACATGATTAGGGGCAGTGACTCAGGTGGTCTCTGACGACTCACTAAACTGGGGAAATTCAATTGTTTGTCTTAACCTATGTTCTCTCCATTCTGGTAGATACATCTTTTGCTGTTTTTATGAAACCTGGATTCTAATTTATGTTCTTGATGCACAGAAATAACATCCACTTCTGAATGCATTTTGCTATGTGCCTCACGGGGTATAGCTTAGTGAACACGTGAAACAATTTTCCAGCTCACTTTCAGCAAGCAAGCTATATTTGCGTCAGCACCATCTTGCATTAGTCCTACCCACACAGCAAGAACTGTCTGAGTATTATCAGTGGTACTGCACAGAATTAACAGGCAAAGCCCAGTAAAAGCAGCACCATGTTTCCTGGGCAGTGAGAAAACTCTACAACTCTTGCACCCCATCAGATTTCTTTCAAGCACTTCAAGGAATTTGTTCTGAGGACGCTGGAATTACATTCAGATAACATGCATCTCTCCTTCTTATTTCTGGTTACATTAATTACTTTTGCTATGGGATTCTTGAAGATTGCAGGTTGTCAGCAAATTTTCCAGAGTGCTGTGTATCTATCGGACATTCTGGGAGGTTTATGAGGACAGCAAACCCTGTCATCTTCAATAAGATCGATAGCTGTGGAATGCAGGCACTGGAAGACTGGAAGACACTGGAAGATGAGCTTTGCAATTATAGATTCAAGCTAGCACAGGTGGAGAAAATAAACAGTCAGAAAAAAAGGGTAGGAAAACCAATTGTGGAAAATCTGGGGAAGCAAGCATGTGAATTTTCTTCATAAGGTTGGGAAAGATACTGCAATGGAAATGTTTCTTTACTTAAGCTTGAGTTACAGCACTCATTTCCCCAAGATCAAGGCTTGGTGCTTCTACCTGCCCCTAGACCAATATGAAACACTGGGAAAGAGGTTCTGAGTGCCCACTCTCAGTGATCAGACCACACAGCTTGTGTTTTTAGCCTAATCTAGAATTTGTAAGGATGGGAGATTATTGGAAGTGCTTTTAAATACAGGCTAAGGTGTCTTTATGGACTTGGCCATAATAGAACTTGAATTGCATCTCCACCGGCCCAACCCAGCAGACGCCGTGCTTTACACGTGGGTCAAAGTTAAACCTTTCGCTAGTGGAGCAGGTCTGAGTGGATCACAAGGAGACGTTCTCACCTCAGTACTTGAGTGCAAGCTCCGTGTTGCCTGAGAAAAGACCTGAAGTGCTCTCTCTAGTGGTGGCTGGGTGTTCCAAGCAGCCCAGCTCGGGGTTGCTCCCCTCGGCGATGTTTCTGCCCACCAACAAAAGCAGGTTGGGCAGTTTCGGGTCTGTGTGAGTCGAGGCACAAAGCCTGCTTGGCCCTTTTCCTGCTGCTGGAGCCTCACCTTAGCGAGAGGACCAGTGCACTTCTCTTGGGCCAAGCTGATTGCAAAAGCTAATTGTTATCCTGCATCTGTGTAACTGAGAAGTCCCCAGCAAGTGACATGATCGTTCTATACAAATATAGCCAGTCCCTAGTATGGACCATCTCAGTACCCTTGTATCCTCTGTCTTTCTTCTCCTCTTTTATTACAGACACTCTTGCATAGCTGTTCTGTCTCCATCTCTGCTGCTTTCCATTCCTTTGTCTCTGGCCACGTTTCAATTACCTGTTCTGGAAAGGGACCCACCCCTGCGTGCTATCAGCAGTGGAAAATTTCAAGGTGATATTTTAGAAGGGAGTAACTAAACTGTGCATACAGCCCATTAATACCAATTATGGGTGCCAGATCAATACCAATAGCAGTGATATTGTTTAGAAGCTTGAATTAGTCTCATTATGCTGCCCACTCAGCTATGGGCATTTTCAGAGACAATACACTATTTGCATTTTATTGTCATGTATCTTTCCTGAAAGTTCCCATCATGGTGGGGACATTGCCATGTCATAAGCCAACCATTCAGATAGATGATATAGAGTGCTGGGCTGACAGGAGCACCCTGCAGTGGCACAGTTGTGACAAGGAGTGTCCTCGGGATGGATTGCTCTCTGCCAGCTCCTTCTCCTCCCTGCCAGGCTTACCAGATCCTCTCATGCACCAGCCTCCTCCTTGCTCTGTGCAGTTCCTGGCTTTTCTTACTGGTTTCTCTTGTGAAGCAAAGAGTGCCACCACCAGGGCAGGAAAAATGAACATGATAAGAGAATTTGGGCTTTAAAAAAATGTATTACAAAAACAAATACTTAAGAAATAATAACTAATGCTCCTTGTTCCTCTTTTTCTTTCCAGACTCTGTGTGCTCTGAGATGCCTGGAGACCTCAGACTCACCAGTTCTGTCTCAGTGGTCAAAAGAGTTGGCACTCTGTTAGCTGGGTGCTCACAGGCATGTTTTAAATAACCTCATCAGTCTGGATAATTCTTATTAATTTCTTCTTCTCAGACCTGCCAGCATTAAAAAAAAAAAAAAAAGGAAAGATTCTCAGGAGACTTTCCCCAACAAAACCAGGATAATATTATTGCCACTTACATAACGTTACTGGTGAGTCTTACTGGGAATAGCCTACACAATTCCAGCAGGATCAGGGAAGTGGCCCCCAGCTCCAAGGAGACTTACAGACCTTCACTTGTTTAGTCTGGCTAGTGAAGACTGAGAGGGGGGTGTGATCACTGCTAAATGCATCGTGGGGTTAACATCAAGAAAGGGGAAGAACTATTTACACTTCAGAGTGATGCTGGCACACTCTCAAATGGGTATAAGCTGATCTTGAATAGACTTGGCCTTGGTTTTAGAAGAAAATACCTGCTACCCTGAAGCAGTGAAGCCTTTAATCAGAATAGTGTGGGCCAAAAAACCAAGTTAGATTAAAAAAAGTAGCACTGTCCATTTTTGGAGAGAGCTGTGTGTTGTAGGGCTGCCGTGGCAGGAAGGTCAATTCTGTGACCCAGAAGGATCTCTCAGTCCTATATCCATGTTCCTCACAGCCTTTGTCAGAAAAATAAATTGATAACAATATTGACACTAAAACCACCCTTCAGAGACAATCTTCAGAGTCTTCAACCTCCTGAAATGAAAGGTGGGAGATGGGGAGGGATTTCATCTTTCATATGGCTATTGATTTACTATCTCAGCTCATAACGGAGAATAGCATCAGTTTGCACTCGGTTCATATTTGAAAGTTGAAGTATTTTCCTCTTCAAGCACAGAGATTAGAAATGATTTTGTTTAAAAACCAAAGCTCAGATTCTGCAGATGTTCAAGAATCTTTGATGGGAGTATGGGAGGGACTCCTGATTCATCAGTGATTGAACTAAAGTGTATTTGAGTTGGATATCATTCCTTCATTATAAAGATAATAGACAAAGCAGGAACACCAACAATAACATTTCTTCTTCATTTCATAGTAGTCAAAAAGCAATGATGTTTCCCACTGAAACCTTGGATTTGACAAATAGCAGTATCAGCTTTGCATAAAGTTTTTCTTCTGAACCACTCCTGATAAGAATTGGATATATAATTCTAAAGAGCCACTCTCAGAGATTATGGTCTACCATACAATTCATCATACAATTACTAGTCAGGAATTTGATAAGATTGTTTTCCTGGAAGCCCTGTTTTTCCCTTCCTCCTAATATTTTTTTTGCTAAACAGGACTTAAGGGTCAATTTAGGATAACAGACTCTTTTATTTTGAATTTTTTCCTTTCATGCTACTTTAAGGGAGTCTGTCATTCAGTATTAAAAGGAAAATATTCTAGAAAAACTTGTGATTGCAATTTCTTGATAATTTTATTCAATCTGCAGAAATGTTGAGGCCTTTCATGGGATGTTCCCCATCAATTTGTCCTTTTTAATACAGCATCCCATGAGTCAGGCCTTTACATAATCCTATTTATCAATGGCGGCAAAATCATTTGTACAATGAGGAATGTAGTAAGTGCTCTCATTTGAAATCAAAATATTGAATTCACATGTGGCTAGTGTAGCAGACTACATGGTTGAACTAAAGATACCCTTTGCAGTTCCGTCATCACACGATAATTATTTCTTTTCCTATTTCTATATAGAAGACTGGAAGAAATAATTTTTGTTGTGTTATAATTCAAGGCAGATGATTATGAATTAAGCAGAAAGGCTGATTTTTCACTGAAGGAAGTGAGTATTGTTTGCCTCATCAGCTCATTTTTTTTGAAACATTAATTATTAAACTTTGTCAGTCATATTCATAAGGGACATCTGATACAGTTGCAATCTCATACAGTTGCAAATGATGGGTTAGAAGCACCAGCTTTCCCCCAGATCAGTCATATCTGAATGAGCATTGGTAAGTGTGCTGGCTAATTAGATGGCAAGCAATTGAAGTTACAGCAAAACTGGGAATTTTATCAAGACGGATCCAGAGCAGTCTTGTTTCCTGTTGCTTCACACATCAAGCAAAAGCCCTTGTCCCTGCCATGGGATGTAGGATTCTATGCAGGTGAAATGTGTATGAAAGTGGTGAATCTGTGGCAGAGGGCCTGTGCCTAACCTGCAGGAATGCTGTGTCCTGTGCTTAACCTGCAGTGATTCTGTGTCCTGTGCTGGAACCACACTGCAGTCATGATTGAGGAATGGCAATCTGGCCTCTGAAAAAGACATGAATTCGTAACAAACCCACCTCCACCTGTGTGTTGTTACTTGTATTGTGAAGAGTCTTTCTACATCCGTACCTCAAAAGTAATCCCGCAAGCTTTGCACCTGCAGCTTCCCAGTTACACACTCACTAAAGCAAGACAGCTGATGTTCAGCAGGTACGAGGCCATCAACCCTTCAGAGCCCATCAGAGAAGCTCTCCCATGTCAGTCTGGAGTGGCACTGCATCATAGGAAGGTGTGTGCCTGCATTGCAATCAATAAAACGCCAGCCACACGCCCTGCCCTTCCTCTCTCCAGGCAGCTGCCATGGGAATTGATCTCTCTTTTCTCTAATGCTACTCAGTGGCCAACTCCTCTTGCCTCCAACAGGGAAAGATGCTGGGAAACAAACCTTAGGGACTTACATGATGCTGAGGCATTACTCATAGGCCCACATATATAAAGGTTCATACAGAGCAACTTACATATGTAAAAGATGGCTTGTTTAAATAAAACAGAAAATGAAACAAGACACTGTCTAAATGAATCCTGAACAGATTTATTTTGGGGTCTAATGTTGCTTCCCAGCGTCAAGGTAGTGGCAAAGAAACTATTAATACTTTCAAAGACAAGATATGATGCAAAGTCTACATGGGAAGAAGGAGCTAAAGCCGGCAAAAATGGACAGTGTGCGAGGAGCACACACAATCTGATCTCTGTGCACATTCACTGCATCAAAGAAGAACTGATAATATGTATGAAATCAGTGGGACATTTCCACAGTAATAGAAAGGAATTTAACCTATCACCTACATCCTGGGCAAATGCTCCATTCATTGTATTACTGGCTATAATGAGAACTGCCTCCTCTTTGAAAAGAAAAAAGCATATGTAACAATCTTTTTTTTGCAGTGCTTAGTCCTCACTTTTTCCTGGAGGGGACTTAGGACAAGAAGGCAACACAATCTGAGGAAAAAATTCGAATTACACCTTTATCTCCCCTCACCTCCTAGGTACCCAGGAGTTATCCAGCTCCTACCTGTGGGTAGGAAACATCTTCAGTCTGCTCATTGTCTAAAGCCAGGCACCACCACACCCAGTGTGTTCATACCTCCTCTTTCAGCTATAGACCTCAGGTGGTGGTGAGCATAATGGGAAGACTAATGAGGAAATCTGCTATCTAATAATTCCTATCTAATAATCTTTTCTTGTTAGAGCAGAGTATTAACAGTTTTCAGTGTACAATGCATGTGACCATTCTTGCAATAGAGATAATGAACCATAAAATACCTGCCCACCATGTGAGCACACCCCTCAAAAGGCCACCAGGGCAAATCTGTCAGCTGCTTAAGGTGATAGGAGTATATGATATATAATATATCATATATATATATATAATATATCTGATATCTGATGGGCCATGGAACAAAGGATGTGCAAGTCCTGCCTCAGGTCTCTGCACACGAAGCCATTGCCACACGGATCACAGGTGCAGCTCTGCTCTCCCCTGAAGGGAAAAAGCTCTTTAATGGACTTTGCAACATTCACGACAAGAAATTATGTCCAGGTCCATGACATTAAATGCACAGACATGGCAGCACAGATCTTGGGGGCTGTCACAAATTGACACTAAATAAATTGTCCAAGACCCTGGCTTGGTATAGCAGTTGCTTTCTTTGAAAACAACACAGTGGGTTTTTTTCTCTGCAGCCTGGATTGGAACAGCAATGCAATTGCTTTCTGTTATGAGGATTAATTGACCCACTCGGTTACTTCCAGCCAGTGAAAGTTAAGTGGGAACCTAAAATCTGAGCATTAGTCAGTTATGTAGAGCCTAACCAAGGACTCTTTCGTCTCACCTCATTCACTGTACCACCCTGCTGTCAAAATGTAACTCTACTTAAAATGACGACATGCCAGTATATGTTTTGTATGCAAACTATTAAAACAAAGTTGTTCAAGTTGCTCAAACATAGAAAAGAGGGGCAGTGTCAGAGTTACAAGTTTAAATGCAATAAGGCTGGTCTGTCTGCTTTCCAACTTAATTCCTAGAACAAATTTATTTAACATCCATCACCAATAAATCAGAAGAGGAGATACATGCTGGTACAACATGTGACTATCATGGCTAGCAAAATGTGCCTTGGAAAGAGGTACCATCTTTTTAATGACTGAAAAATCCTAAAATCCTTTCAAGAAGTTTTAGTTTAGATTTTGTTTTGTGGCCTTAAAACCAAAATGAGAAGCTCAGAACTACAAGCTTTATTTCTCTTGCAAATTACTTGAGGTCATAAACCAAGACTGATATTAAAAGAGGAGATGGGACTGATACATCTGGATTGAACATATATATGTAAAAATATATGTATATCTATACATATATATATATGGGAGATGGAAACGTGTGTCAATATAAGGTATTGGAAGAGTGATTTGTACAGAAAAAGCTACTTTAAACCAAGGAGGGAGTAACATTTGCAGAAATGGTAAGAAACACTGCACTGGGAATTAGTCTTTCCTGTAGTACATGGGTTACTTAGATCTTCCATAGAAATATGAGGCTGTGAGTTAGCCATAATTGCTTTGCCCCCTGTTTTTAACCTCATAGTTTTTCTCAGATTCCTCAGACTTTGAGAAAGTCCTAAGAAAATATTATGTCCTCTCTTCAAATTATAGTCAACCATCATATATTGTGTTCTTCGTGACACTCTGAAGGGTTAAATCTGTCCCGCATCTGATGTGAAGGACAAATTGGCCCAACAACCTACAACATTCCCTCTTTCCTTATGTGTGTACTTTCAAGATTGTACCTTGGCACTGAGCTCTTTGCCTGTGTTTCTACATGCTTCCAGTCAGTCTCAGAAAGAATCAGGTCTAGATGTGACTTTCTGGAAGTCTTGAGAGAATCTGGAATGGGTAGAACCAAAATTAGAGCATGACTGAGAGGTCATACTCCTTTATTCATTGAATGGGCATGGAAGCACACCCATAACATAAGGAAGTTCATTTATATGAATAAATGCTCATGCTTGTGAGTAAGGCTCTCAAAATCCTGTCTGACATTTTGATGTAAAATGAATTAGTGATTTAGCAATGAAACAAGAGTAAGAATGGAGCTGCCTGCATCTCATTGAAGCAGGTGTATGATGGCACACCCAGCAAACAGTCCTAAATATAGACTACAAGATGGGAACAAAATAGAATAGCAAGCATGCCTGGGGTAAACTGCAGTGAGAACCAAATCTTGTAAGCTGTGGTAGGAAAAATCCTCTCTGGTCACATGTGCCTGAGAGATTGCAGGAAGCAGAAGTGATGTTGCACTTTCTTGGAAGCAGTTGGGATCTGATGAGGTTGGGTCTAATTTGGACAACATGGAAATGTCACCACATCCAGCCTTAAGGCAGGCCCAGGAGATAGACAAAGTGACCAAGGTGTGTTTCAACTGCTATTCCCCACATACAAACCACAGCAGACCCTGGCATGGAGATCATCCAAATAAAAACAGTGGATTGAGCAAAAATGGCCAGAAGATACTCCTGAGCCTCAGGGTATCCCCTCCAGCCTCGAGCCTCCAACCTAGACACTGCACTGTAAGCCACAAGATGACACTGCAGGGTTAGAGTCCGCCCCTGGGTGAGGGCAGAGATGGCCCTGGGTTGGTATTGGTGATGAAGCATCACCAGTCTCCTGGGGGAGCATGATCACAGGTGGTGGGATTCCAGGCTGGTGCTGAGCTGATGCCCTGCTGCAGTCAGTGTGGGACACTGCTAAAAAAGCAAAAATACCTGTCTGGGCTCGGTGCTGGGCAGGAATTATTTTCTGTGTCACAGGTTGCACTACACCCTTGAAGAGACCATAGCCCAGCTCAGATATCCCACTGCTGGGGCAAGACAGTTGGTGAAGAAGCAGTTCAGAAAGATGTGTTAAAGCCTGTTTTTAACACACAGGATTCCTTTTCAGCTTGTAGCTTTGCTTAGTCTGTCAGGGTATTTGTAATATTTTAGCATCTGTTTCACTGAAAACAGGCTCTTTTTTAATATCACAGTTTTATCTTTTTTTTTCTTTTTTTTTTTTTTTTGCAGAGTACATTGTCTCTCCAAACTGCAGTCCTGTAGGGACGCTCTCCCATCCAAGATAATTAACTGCTCATTAATTATGTTACAAACTGGCTGGAATTTGTCATTGACTTCCACAGATTCCCAGGAGTTTATGACTAAACTGTCCAACTTTCATTTGGTCATGGAGAGGGAACAACATGAGAGACACAAGGAAGTTCAGCAGTGCCTTTGGTACTGCTTTAGCAGGGAGACATTCAGACCTTAATCCACAGCGTCAAATGGAGCTAACTGGAACCTTCATCTTCCTCATCTCCCTGTTGTCTGATGTACTGCTGGGATCCATCCATCCATCCGTCCATCCATCCATCCATCCATCCATCCCAATGGGATGATGAGTGCTGGGGTGAGTCCAGCTTGTTGTTCTGGGTATGAGCCCATGGCTGATTCTCACCATACAAATCAGCCCCTGACTCCCTTTGGGACGAGCTGCAAAATCAAAGCCTGAATCCAGTTGTTATGGGTGCTGGTCACTTCAGAGGTCTGTGTCTATTCCTGCTGAGGGTTGCATCACTCCTCTCACCCATTGTCTGCCATGAAGAGAAAGCCATGGTCAGCACCTCTCCAAGAGTGAGACACAACTCTAGGAGGAAATAAAAGGATTGATCCTCTTCCTCTGCTGAACATCCCAGTCACTTCAGTGAACTTGTCCTGAACTTCAGGAAAACATCTGAGGCACTGCAGAGACCTCCACAGAACTCTCTCTCAGCTTTCCTCATTTCCTCACCTCTCCTTTACCCAACAGTACTGACCGGGGTCTCCAGTTTTCTGCAGTTACTCATCAGTGCCTGTGAGGGGAATACAGCTGCATCCTCGAGGAGGCTGAAAAAGAGAGTGTGACCTGGAAAGTCTGGGAAAGATGGATTTTTTTTCTGCAAAAGGGGCCACAAAGCAGTTCACAGTTTCCAAGGTGGTTGTGTGGGATGGGAGCTGCAAAGTGATCTCAAGGCATCAAGTAGCATTCTGTTCCATTTCTGGCTGTGCCATAAATCCCTCATAGTAAATAAAGGCTTTTGTGCATACCAGGTGTCCTGGTGGCAGAAATGAGTAAAGCAGAAAAAAAAGAAGCACTGATTAAGTGATGCTTTCTGGGCATCAGGATGGTTTTATTCAGAGTTCCAGCTAAGGGGAGGATGATCTTGTACCTAAAGTATTCTGAGAGATTCAGTCAAGCCCTGGCTCTTTCACAGGGAGCTGTGAGGATGCGTTTGTAATCTGGTGGGAGACTGAGCTGAAGGCCATATATGTAGATGAAGAGAAGCTGAAGAGAGAAGATTTTTTTGATTTATCCCTGCTGGCTCAGACATACATCTTAACCCTTCCAGCGTTAGCCCTCATAAACACAGAGCAGTACCTCTGTGGGAGCCCAGGAACCTCGGCGCCTGCCATCAGCTGTGCTGCCTGGCTGCTTGCACAAAGCACAAAGCTGATGGCAGACAAATCTGTGCAAACAAACAAAGGCTGCATAACTGTATCCCGGGATGGAACAAAATCCCCAAAGCTCGCAGTCATTTCCTAGGGAAAGCTGGATGCAGTTACAGGGCTGCAGTCCTGGAGGAGGTTAGATTAATGGCAGGGAGGTCCCGTTGGCAGGCCTGCCCTGGCTCCCAGCTCTGTTTCATCACCAGAGGGTGCCCAGGTATGTGGGCCCTGGGCAAAGTTACCTGGGTGCTGCTGTACACAAAGAGATCAGGACTGGGCGCTTGGCAGAGGGAGGGAAGGAGAGGAAGATCCTGAACTCAGAGGGCTGCAGGGAAAAGCAGCTGTGATCTGTGAGCTGTGAGCTGGAAACAGGCTGGGGAAAAAGTGGTGGGGGCAATGTGCCTCTTAGGATCCCTTCCACCCTGGCAGAAGGGAAATGCACATTTTGTTTGCCCTCCTATGCTGTCCTTCCCTGGAGGCTACAGGTGCTGTGGTGGGCACAGGGTACCTGGATGGGGCATTTTGCAAATGAGCAGAGGAAGGACCAAAGAGAGTTGTAACCATGAGAACATTTCTGCTGAAGCAGCTGAGACCCCACCATTGAGCTTCCTCACGAGTGAGGCCAAGGCTTCACGCTCAGCTGTCAGAGCTGCTTCACAGCAGCTCCTCAGCCATGGAAAGGTCTCAGAGAGGATACCCAACACACCACAAAAGCCTTTCCCTACTGAGAAGGATTTTTGAGACAAGCAGACCCCACAACTGCTTTCCAGATGCTGTTTTTTCCTTGATCATGTCTCTCCAGGTCAGCCAGGGGCACCGGTGGGGTCCTGGTGTGGGCTGCATTGCAGCACCTTACTCCTTCCTCACCAGGGTCAGCTGATGCTGCCAGGCTCGCCTTCACTGTGTGCACACAGGCAGAGATGGAAAACTAATGGACAATTACTTTTCCTGGAAAGTAGTGCTGAGCATCACTTACCAGAAGCACAGAAAGACTTCCACATTCCACAGGGCCCCCACGACCAGGAGGGCAGTGTGGAGGGAAGGGTGGCCTGTGGGAAAGGCTTGTGCCAGTGCCATCATTTTCTTAACTCTCCTTGCAGTAAAGAAAATGAATGCAATAAGTTGGATAATAGAAAATACAGAAAGGACATTCCTATATTATTCAAGTCATTGTTACACATGATTTAGGACGTGGACATTTTTTCTTTTAAAGTACAGGAGACAGTCCAACACTTTAAAAACACAGGCATCTCAGATAAAAGTTGTTTATAAAAACCATCTTATTTTAAACAAGATTTAGACAGAAGTATTCTACCATGGGTCAGCTTCCTGCAGTCAAAAACTCTGCTGGGAAACTAGGTTTAATTTCCTCTCCGCTGCCATTTTTTTATGTGACGCTGAACAGCTTTCTTAATTGCTCCACATCTCAGTTTCCCATTCATAAATAATTGTACTTCCTTACTTCCTTTCCTGCAGACATTTTTTTTCTTAATTTTTAAATTACATTCAAAAAAGCTACTCAGGATGCAAAACCTGTGTACTGCAATGTTGAGAAACTAATGCTGCATTAAAATTGTCTTGATTCTGCCTCTTGAACTCCCATTTTGGACTGTCCCCAAGGCACAAGTGATTCAACAATTAAATTCTGTAGCATAATGCAGATAGGGGACAGAATAATATTGCACACTAATCACCCCTTTCTTTCATCTCCAATGCATGACTTTGAAGCTTAAATAGAATTCTTTTAATGTATTGCTAAGTGTCACTTTCTGTCTAATTGTTAAAAAAAGAGGTAAAACCGGAATTATTTTATGTCTGCTCTTGTCTTTTTGTGTGTGCATTCAATATACAGTGTTACTGCTGAGAGCACACTGACTCCTGGGCATTGCCACCACCTTGGCCACCTCTGCCCAGGTCTGGTCACACCACGTGGTGCTTGTGCAAAGCTGCTGACAGGATGAGGGGTCACACACCCAGAAACAGGAGGAGAGGGGATGATTGAAGAAGCCAAGTGTCTCTTTCCATGTTTGCAAAACATCCTGCCCAGCCAGAGCTGCTTATCAGACCTGGAAGGGGCTCACAAGGCAGCTGAGGCCACCCCAGCTCACCCTTGCTCTCCTAACTTGGAGGCTCTGTCCGTGCCCTTGCTGGACGAGCTTGTCCAGTCTGTGGGTCTGGAGCTGCCCCTCCCAGCACTCCCAGCCCTGCTCTGTAGACGTGCTTTGGGGCACAAGAACAGTCAGGATCAATTAGCCTGAAAATCCACTACTAACTTTTTCTAGGGGAAACATGAAAGGACAGAAGAGAAATTGCCATTTTCAAAATTCATAACTCAGCAAAATCTAGGTGAATTGTTATGGAAAAGAAAATGCATTTCCATAGCTCCAGGGATTCCTTCTGCAACATTTCTAAGGCTGGCTGCAAGCACCAGCAATGCAGAACCTCTCAGTGACAGAAAGTATTAAATGGTCCAAACAGATGGGTTAGTATTGACAGCAGTGGCAATAACACAGTCCTGCATCAGTCTGTTTGGTGATGCTGGGTTCAGTTCCCAGGTCAGCATGGGATTGCTGTGGTTCCTTGGGCTGTGTGTGGGGATGTCACTGGGTGTCTGTGTGCTGCTGGGTGTCCCTTCTGCATCAGCCTTGACTGCTGTGGAAACCAGAGTGCAGTGAGATGTGATTCCATAGGGAGGGCTGGCAGTTCTTGCAGGGGAAAAAAAAATTCATTGACTCTGCAGAGTATGGGTCTGCAAGGTGTAGCGTGATGGGTGGGGTTTGTGATTTGTTTTGTTTCCATTTAGTATAAGAAGGTCCTTGTACAGTAAATACCTGCCCTGCCTGTGTTGCTTGGATTGCTTGGCAGAGAAGTCACATCGGTATCAAAAAGTAAGATGACCAAGAGGATTGAAAGCCTGCTAGTAACATCATCCAGTGGCAAGAGTATCACAGCCTGCCTGTCCTGCCCAGGAGATTGTAGGAGTCATATGGCGACCAAACTCCTGTCAAATGGGCCAAACCTGCTCCTCTCACCAAGAAAGTCAATGGTCTGAGCAGGAGCTGGCAAGGAGGGTGCAGCTGGGATGGCTCCTGCTTACTCACAATTAAAATGGAAGAAATTACCATTTCTAAAGAGCTGATTAGAGAGAGGAAAACAAGTGAAGAAATTAACAGAATGAGCAGAATGGGCCATTTAGACTCATGGAGATGTCATGTTCAGGAAGCAAGTGCTTTCCTTGCCACACTGGTCAATTTGAACAGATCCAAGTGCCACGGTCATTTTTCTAGGTGCCAAGCCTCTTCTTTCTTGTCTTCAGACATTTATTTGGAATTAAAATGAGCTGGGTTTGGTTGGGATAGAGTAAGTTTTATTCAAAGTAGCGAGGTGGGGCTGTGTTTTGGATTTGTGCTGGAAACAGTGCCGATAACACAGGGGTGTTTTGGTTACTGCTGAGCAGTGCTTACACAGAGCCAAGGCCTTTCCTGCTTCTTGTACTGCCCCAGCAGTGAGGAGTCTGGGGGTGCACAAGGAGCTGGGAGGGGACACAGCCAGGACAGCTGGCTCAAGGATGTCCCACACCGTATGACACCATGCCCAGCAGTAACAGCTGAGGGAAGGTGGAGGAAGGGGGGGATGCTTGGATGGTGTTGGCCTTCCCAAGTCACCGCTACAGATGATGGAGCCCTGCTGTCCTGGAGATGACTGAACAACTGCCTGGCAAGGGGAAGTGATGAGTGAATTCCTTGGTTTGTTTTGCTTGTGTGTGCAACTTCTGCTTTATCTGCTAAACTCTCTTTATCTCAACCCATGAGCTTTCTCACTTTTACACCTCTGATTCTCTCCCCCATCCCACGGGGGCCTGTGAAAGAGATGTGTGGGACTGAGCTGCCAGCTGGGGTTATCCACAATATTACGTCATTCCAAGATAATTTTGTTTCCTGATGTAGCTTCTGTAGTGACGGTTTCACGTAAAAACATGGCCTTCCCTCTATGCTAGCAAAATCCAAATCTGAGATTACTAACCATCAGAGAGAGGGAGGGCAATGGGAGTTCATGGCTCTGGACATAAAGGTTCACAGACCTCATCATGTAAGAAATGAAGGAGAACAGAAGAGAGAGAAACCAAACTTCCTCGTTTTGGAGCCCATAAATCCAGAGTTATTTGCCAGCTATTTAATTTCAGTAGCCCTGTCTCTATTTGGTGCCTGATGAGAGAGAGTTCATTGCATTTACTGCTGACCCCACACTTGCCTCCTTCAGAGCAGGACTTTTTTTTGGTGATGAGAATGGCTGCAGTATTTTGGCCAGGCCAGGGGCAGCATGAAGGCCGAATCCCCATGGGTGGAGTGTGGTTGCAGCGAAGGTCTCCATTGTCCCTGGCCATGGCAGAACAAGCTGTGCATTGTGGCAGAGCTGTGCAAACCACTCCAGGATTTACCACATGCCTGCCCAAGAGTTCAAGGTGAGACAATGCTTCCCTCAATTCACATGCAACACTTAAGGCTCCAAACTCCTGTCAAGAAAGGCTGAAAAATCTGCAGAAAAAGCCAGAAGGTGAGTGGGAGCAGGCTTTCATCCCTGGTCCCTGATTGAATAAACAGGGAGTTGTAAAAAGAAATGGTTGTTGAAACTTCTTTGTATTTTGTCAGTGAGTTCACAAGGACCCAGATCCAATCTATTGATTTCTTCTTGCTGAAAGGTAAGCATGAGCCCTTATCAGTGAGTAAACATACTGCACCCAGGAATTTGTTGACCATGGTCAAAGCAAAGGATGTAGTAAACTCACATATTGGATTATTTGCAAATTGCAGCAGTGAAACTAATCTAACCTTTCAGCGGCTCTTTTAAGTGGTATTATTATTAGCCCTTGTTCAGAGGATGGCAGGCAGGCAGCCAGTAAAGCACTTAGAGTTTGCCATCATCCATCTGCTCCTCTATAGGTTTGAAGATTGTAGGAATTTTCCTTTTTAGGACTTACTTGGAATATGATTAGTGTACCACTTGCCACATTGCTATACAAGCATGTCTGTGTGCTTCAGGCAGAAGTATGTGACAGGTATTTTATCAATGAGGGACTCTCAATTGAACAGAATTTCCATTCATCCCTCTGTTTGTTTATTTGTGTAGTAAAACTGCCCCTGGTGTTCTCAAAACACAGATCAGGATAACAAACATTTCATGTTGCAATAAGAGAGTTATACAAGCAGTTGCATTCCAGCTCTCCAGGAAATCAAAGATAAAATTAAAAGGCCTTATTTTTAAATCTTGAATGATATGGTTTTATTCTTAATTTTCATACATGTAATTGTAAGAACAGCTAGTGGAGCAGTGTCTGTTATCCTAGGTAAATCACAGTCAGGGATTAGTATTATGGGATGCAGAGACACAAGAAAAATTTAGCCCCTGTCACTAGACCTGTGCAGTCCAAGCAGTCAGATTATGCTGCTTTCCCTGTGAGCACTGGCCTGACAGAACTCATTGCAGAGCTGACATTAATGGGGCTGGGAGCACTGAGGGCAGTTCAGCCCTTCTGGTGAGGCACTGGAAGCAGAGGAACATGGTTTACAGTGGACCTCAGTTTACAGGCAGGGTTCAATAAAGCAATTTCTTCCTTGAATTCCTTCAGGGTCCCCCATTCACTATTTCATAAAGATGGACAAGATCAAAGGTGTAATTATGTCCAATTATGTTAATATACAAGAATTTTCTCTTTCCAGCAATCTTTCAATACCATAGCTTTTACCTGGGCTCCCAAAAGGCCCTGCAAAACTTCTGGGTTTCACTTGCCCTGCTCTGCTGCTCCTAGCTCCCAAAATGTGCATTTCCAGAAGCTATTGTTTTCCATTTGCTCGCTGATGAGCTTGGGAAACGCTGGGAGTATCGTGTCTCCCAGTAAGCCTACAGTATTCCTAGCATTGTCTCTGAAATGGTCTGTGTGCCAGAAAACTGGAGCTTCTCCTTCAGAGAGGGAATTTGACCTGTGGGGAGGTGAGCTGTATAAATATACCTCTAATTCCCTGCGCAGCCTGATTCACCCACATTATGTTCTGACTGCCATAGCACCAAACGTGGATCTTGGTTTCTAAATACAACTGCTCCTGGTGGGGCAGTGAGCTCAATCAAGAGGCAGTTCCTGCTCCAAGGATACAATACCATTTTCTAACCCACTAGGACATGGCAGGATTTATCCAGCACATCCCTACCAAAGGTTCTGGACAAATGGTTTCTTAGAGATGCAGATCTTTAGGCTGTAGGTAAGCCGGTTCTACCATGCAGTGCACACATGGACAGAGGGACAAGATGATGCCTCCTTAAAATTTTTGCCTTGTGGACGGGGACAATTTCTGCAGAGTAGATAGTACTTGTGAGAAGGGCAGCTGGCAAGGTCAGAATTCGGATGTGGGGCCAGGTGACATGCCAGCTGACTGCTCCCACCAGGCCTGGGTCGGTCACCCTGGTGGGACACACGTCTCTCTGTGGAGCCTTTCCCGTGCAGCTCAGCCGGCGCCGCTGCTCCCACCACTCTCCGTCTGCCAGGCTCTGCCAGCCTGGGACCCTCCCCAGACACATTGGGAGTGAGTGTCTGCTGACTGAACGCACCACCGAGCCTTTGAAGACCCGTTTTGTGTGTCTTTCACAGGCAAATATTATTTCCTTGCGGCTTTTGGTGAGATTTGAGTTGGCAGAGGCTGCAGGTTTCAAACGAACGGGATGGAGGGCTGTGATCTGAGAGCAGCTCTACTGACTGGTTGGTGTTGCTTTGGTACATGCACAAAACAGTGTCTGAGGAACACAGAAACGGGGCGGGGGGGGAATTAAAATCCATGGCTTTGGAAGCACTGCAGCATGTGTTCAGCTCCTAGGGACTCTAACAGGCTGTAAGGACCTGCTGAATAGGGCTTTTAACTGGAGTAAATATACTCGTATTAAAATTGGACAGAGGAATAAGAAACTCTTCCAGGTTCAAAAAGTGCGTCTTGTGGCTCATTAAAAATGGTTTTCCCCAAGGCTCCTCTGAACATCTGCAGTCAGTGCTGTCCCTTTCTCCCACACAATACAATCTGTCCAACACCTTTCCTTGAATATAAATGTATTTTTATCTGGGAGAAGGTCCCCTTCACCAGGGAGGGCCCCTCTCAGCAGGGCTTCACATCCCCCCATTTCAGTAACCTCCCTTCCCACAGCATGGAGCCTCCTCTGGCTTCCAGGAAGAACAACCTCACACCTCTTGGCAGGCCCCAAAAAACAGGCATCCCATCACTGCTTCCCAGACACCACTGTTGCAGGCACACTGGAAAATCTATGAGTATTTAGAAGTAGTAGTCATATCATTTTTCCTTTGTATCCTTTGTGCCTAGAGAAGACAAAAGGAAAGGAGAATAAAAGCTTTCAGAAACACTGGTGGCCATAGATCCCCTGCTCGAAATACCTGGGCAATGGCATGTGTTTTGTTCTCTGGTTTTCAGGGTTCTTTTCAGCAAGTATTGAGCACCCCTAGCTTTCAAACCAATTTTCTCTGAAGACTTCTCAAATTAGTTGTCCAGACACACTGACCATTTTTTTTGAGCATTTAGGACGTGAAACTCAGGCTGGCTGTTCTTTCTCTATATAAAACTGAAAGAACACAAGGAATAGGGGGAAAGAAAGAAACTATCTTGCACAGGAAAACTGCAGTTAGAAACCATGCTTGAGAAAATTGTAGAATCTAAAAAGAAATAAGGAACTTCTTGACAAAGAAAGGAATTTTTGCAGTACCTGCTAAGATATCCAAACTGCAGCATAGGCAATTAGCAAAGACAAAGCTATTACAATGGGTGTAAGTCTGGTTTTAAGACTCTGTAGATTTGACATTAACAAAGAACAGCGACCAAAGGTCAGATGAATTCAACTCTAACAATATTTGGTTTTCAGACTATGTTCAGAAAGCATTGTTTTCTGGCATTTTTATTTTCAAGAGGGCTTTGACTGAGCCGTGCCAGATATAGGAAGGGAGGATTGAACATGTAAAGACTTTCTTTACTAAATTATTTAGTGCTCATGAAAGGTGCCAGATGGAGAGCCTTGGGGACTCAAATCTTCTTTTCATCTGCAAAACTGCATTAGAATAAGAAGTGACAAATTTACCAAGCTCCTGTTACAGGCAGCTCCTGTGACTGCCTGAGCCCTGGCATGGAGCTCCTGACCCCGAGGGGGACTGGTTTGCTTTGCTACCCTTCCCTGCAGCCCTGGGTGTTCCTGCTAGGATGTGCCGTGAAGGTGACACACAGTGTGTGAGCCGAGGCAGAGACCCAGCTCTCCCCCAGCTGGCAGGGCTGCTGCTTGCTCATCTCCACAAGTTCTGCTGGCAGGTGGGTTTGAACTGGTTCAACAGTCCAGTGACAAGTAAAAAAGAAAATCAGTTATTGACACGGGTGGGGCTGGATGATTTAATGGACTATTTTTTGTTATCTGTCTCCCACTTTGATGATCCTGTAAGTAACGAGCCATCCAGTCTTCTGAAACACTCCAGAGTTGTTGAGCCCAGTCAGTGTGAAAGGAAAGTGCTTTGCAGATAAATAAGCTGATGGATCTCTGTCCATACCATCAAAGTTAAACATAAAACAAAAACCTATATAATAAACAAAAAAAGGGCTAAGGAAAACCATAGCTGCCATATGCCAAGGTACAAACAGGTAAAAATTCTCTTTATGCCTTTTTGTTCCAAGACAGAAGGCAAATCTGTTTAGTTTGAGGTGAGTTCATTACCATGAGTGCAGAAAAAGTCTGAACTGCAGCCGTTCACCATGACTTAATTCGTTGCTGAGAATGGCAATCAGACATCTCAAAAGGGATCTGAGTCCACCTAAAACAAAGGTTGCTCTCTTCAAGGCAGAGTGATGCCTTTTCCTGGTCTTAAAATCAAGAGGCATACATGGTTAGAAGGGGAAAAGGGATTTTACCTTGGTATTTATTCTTAAGGATCCTTAGGTGCACACGTCCAGGTCATATGCATCGAGATGTACCCCACCGAGTCTTTCCCTGTGTCTCTGTGTCTCTCTTCTCCCATGTGTGTCGATCCCCCCCAACATTGGGTATAACATTATAGGTTTTACTAATTAGCATATCTATCAAAGATTCCCCAATGAGAGGTTCAAGTGAGCCCCCCTCCCCAAGGAACCTTCCCCTGGATGGTTCTATCTTGGTTTACAGAATGTGTTCTGGAGAGGACCTTGGGGTCTGGGGCACACTGATCCCTAGCTACGAAGCTTCTAAAATGTTTAGTCTCTCAGCTTAACAAAGTCCAAGAATGTAGGCAAAAAGCACTAGGAATACAGAAGCTGTAAAAAGGTATAACAGGGGTATAAAAGAAAAGGCAAAAATCTTCATGGCATCAGAGTGGGATCACACCAGCTGGTAAACAATGGACTGTACAAATAGGGAAGAAGGACAACACTTAGAAGTGCTGACAAAGTTCTCATCATAACGTGGGGGTGTAAAAAAAAAATAAGAGATAAGGAGCCCCCAGCCCACAAACGGTGCGTCCATGACTGAAATATGGGATTATGCCCTGGGGTGCAAAGGAATGTTTCCTTCTCCATCAGAAGAAACCTCATTGCAGAAGCTAATTTCAGCTCCTGAGAAGGTCCTCGTAGGAAACCACATCAGCTGCCCAGTGCTGTCTGATTATTGACCTGTCAGGTGTAGGTAAGAGCTCTGTCAAGTTGCCTCTGTCAGAGGCCACAAAAGGGGAGGATGGCTGGGTATGCCAGAAGGCTCCATGCCAGACTACAAGTAATAAGAGAAGTTTCCACAGCCCCTGGAGAGGGAGTGAGTAGAGGGTATGGCTCTGATGCAATCCAGACCTTCTCTGTGCTCTTCCAGAAGAAGTTTTGGGACAACTGCAAGACAAACCTTCTTGCTGGACTGTAACCCCAGACCATTCCTCTGGAGACTGGCTGGTGCACCTCAGGCTGGCTTCTAGCACTGAACCAGTGCCACAGCACAGATGGATGGGACCAGCTCTGCTCTCAAGGACAAGGGGAGAAAGAGGCAGGAGGTTGGCTGTCCTGCCTCTGAGCAGGAAGAGCCAGCTGTGTAGAAGGAAGCACTGGAACAGGATGGTCTGAGGGAGGGGGGAGCCATCTTCCAGGTGTACACACACCTGCTCTGGTGGAAACACCAGCCAGCTCCAAGGAAGCAAGCCCCAGAGGAGTCTTTTTTCACAGCAGCTCTGAGTGAATGATCCCAAAGAGACCCAGGCAGCTGGATACATCATTTTGTGCATCTGAGACATATCTTAACAGAATGAAATTACGCACTGAAGCCTGAGAATTAAAAAAAAAGAAAGGTCTCCCTGACTGTTTTGGTAGCTTTCCACTCCACTGTGCCTCTGTCTTGTCCTGGGGAGTGCCAGATTGGACACCAGTGCAGTTTCAGAAGTCCTGCATGGAGAAGAAGGATTATATGCATAGCTACAGCTAATACGGAGTTATCTGAGGAGTCAGAAAACCCCGGCACCCCCTGGACACAAAACTGTGGGTCTTCAAGATTCCTGTCTCTGCAGTGTGACATCTTGTCTTGACCCAAATTTGGTCATCAGAAACTGTGTACAAAGAGGAAAAAGGAAAAAACCCAAACAATATCAGCAGGTGGCTGTGGAGGTTAGGTGGTGTTTCAGTGCTGTGAAGGGTGCTGCAGAAGCTCAGATGCCAGTGAAGCGTTTCCCATGGGAAGCTGGAAGGTGTGAGAGCCAAAGCACCTCTAATGCTCAGAGCCCAGTGGAGCAGGCAGGCAGTCAGGGGTATCAGTGAGAGCCAGGCTCCAAGCACAGCTTCAATGCAATATCAAAACCTTCAGCACAAGATTCCCAACAAATACAAAGGAACGGGGTAAGTAATCTCCTATCACAGAAACATCTAAGATTTGAATTAACCTCCCTAGTCCTTAAATTTCATTGCTTCACATGGGGCTAGTGTGTCTCAGGTTAATTGTGTGGACCTCTGATAATTGGCCCAAATATAGCACACGGAGATTTTCATGCTAAGCCAACATCAATAATGTGCATCAAAGGCTGCCCTGAATTCTCCTCCTTGGTCGCTCAGTCATCTTTGATCTAAAAAATGAAAAGACTAAGGGATTTTGTCGTTATTTTTATTCCTTCTCCCCCATCACAGGATTGAGGTTACTGAAAATATAAACAGAGAAAAGGTGGCAAAACATTAAAAAAATTGTAAAGACGAGCAGGAATGATGAAGGGAAGTAAACAGAAAGAAATAGGCTTAGAAAAGAAAAAAGAGCTGCTGATAGCAGAAAGAGAAATGCAGTAGATATGGGATATGACAGTGAATGGGGTGGTGAAGAAAAGCCTAGGCAAGATACTACGGATGAGAAAAAGGGATCAGCCCATGACTTCTGTAGGATGTGAGAATCAGATCCTGTCTTCTTAAGCCACCCATGTGCTGGCCATCTGACCTCGCTGTGATCTGCTTCAGGAGCCACCGGGACACCACTAAAATCTGCAGCACATATGCATTGTGAATTTGATCCTCATTGGGAATAATAATTATTTAGGAAACAGATGTTCCTATGTGACCTTTGTACCACTCATATAAAAAGCAAAGGGGACCCACACCACCCCCTCTGCTGGCTGCACAGGAGGGAAGGAGCTGCTCCATCCACCGAGCTTGAGGGAGTAAACCAAGGCTCTCAGGGCAAAAGGAGGAAACCAAAAGAGCCAGAGAGAGGAATATGTAGAGGGAGGTGAGAAGCAGAAAAGAGAGGACATGTAGAATTTTGGGCATTTGGGTATTTAAAGTCTTTGTTCTAAGATTGCATTGGGAACTCAATTCTCCCAACAGTCCCAAGTGCTTCCTCTTGGCAGCTCCACAAAAAGAACAACTCGCTTTTAGCAACACTGAGACGGAGTAGAGTTGAGTCCCAAGGCTACAAAAGCCTGGCTCCAGGAAGGGTTGTTCACAAGCTTCCTATTCAGACTTGAGCTTAAGGCCCATTAATTTACAGAAGGACATATCCCCAGCGTGGAAATCTGGATGAACTCACAAAACGCATGAGGACACTCAGACCTTAATCCCCCAGCCTGGCTTCACTCCCAATTTACAGCCCCAGGAAATCTGTTTCCAAGAAAGTGTCTCTTCCTTATCCTGTGCTATTATCCTCTCTCCTTCCAGCACTCTTTCATTCACCTCCACAGAATGCAGGTTTGGGGAATGAAGCCCAGCGAAGGTTTTCAGACAACAAAAAAACATCAGGAGAGATGGATTCATGACCTTGCAAAGTGCAGCGTTTTCTTGTTTGATGCTGAGCTGACTTCTTAAAGGTGGTAAAAATTAGCTAGTGAAGAAATACTGTATTTCAAATCAGCTCCAAATGCACGTAGTTCACTCACCCTTCATTTTCCAGCTTGGCCACTAAACTGGAAAATTTGCCATTTGTACAGCTCTAATGGTGAATCGTTTGAGCTCTTGGTTATAAACATGATTTCAAAAGTATGCAAACAAAATCAAGGAGAAAGAAAAAATTCAGGAACATGCAAAAAAAACAAGAAAAGGGAGAAAGAGGAAATGGATTCTGGAAGATGTGTGAGCTAGCTTGATAATAATGTCACCAAAAATATTTGCTGTATTCAAATAAAACCTTACCAAGTATTTCTTCTGTTCTGCATCTAAATCCAATACTGATCACAAATACAACATTTCAAAAAGTTGTCAATGTGAATCATAAGCTAAAGAGATTCCATGCTTTTTATTACAAATTAAAATTATAAAGAAAAAAGAGAAAATTTTGTTAGGTGTGAAAATGTGTTTATCTGGACATCTGATGCAAGAGAGCATCAGGCAGCATCACCAAGGTAAACAGATGAAATATGAAGCCCCTCATGCATGCCTGCCAGGAAAACAGCAGGTATGTTTGACATGCTAGAAATGTGCTTATGTTGACTTTTAATTGGAATCGTTAGAACAAATTTCCTTAGCAAACAGGGCTTTGCCTCCCCACCTTTTGTTGCTGTGTTTTTCCAGTCTCCCCTATGGGCTCCTGCATTGCAGGCTGTACCTGAGCCTCGCCTGTGCTGCTGGCAGCGCTCTCACCAGCCGTCTGGAGCATCACACTTGCACAGAAACCACTATCAATTCCCCTGCAAAGCCAGATAATGGGATGCACTCTCCCTTCTTCCTGTTACAGCCTTCCAAGGGCCAAATCCTCCCTCCATTTACAGTCCAGAAAATCCCATCCACCCAGGGATGCTGTGCTGCATTTACACTAATGCAACTGAAGGCTAATTTTGGCCCTAAGTTATTTGTAAACCTGAATATTAACTTAATGTAGGACATTTTCTGAGCTCAGTTCCACTCTGCACCATGTATCAACTTACTGAAAGTGAGAGCATCCTTCTTAGCTTCCAGTATCACAGGGAGATGTTCAGGGCATGGGCAGGGAGTTTCCATTTTGCCAATTATGGCTGTGGTGGCAGTTGGATGAGATTGACTTGCACTTACATCCATTACTGCGTTGCAGGTTTTGTTCGGTGCAGAATATTCCATATAATGGGTCCCTTCTGTAGCATTTGGCAATCAATCCTTCATAATTTGAAGTTCCCTTTCCTCATTGAACTGCTCTCCTCCTGGTGGAGCTGGTTTGCATGTTGATTTGGAATAGAATGAAAACTCAGTGAACTACAAAAGCCTGTTGCAGAGATTTTTGGCGGTGTATGACCAATGTTCTCTTTATTCCTGGCCCATTATTTTCTTCAGCATCTGCTCAGCTGATTAGTTTTAATGAGCAGTAGCTCCACCAGTGCATGAGGGAATTCACAGCTCAGTAGGTAGGGGAAAAGAAAATGAGCAGTGGAAAATGGCTGTGTGCAGGTAGCTGTCCCCAGAACAGGCACCTTTATGTGCACATCAAATGTGCAACAGGAGCAAACATCCTGCTTGTACACTGCAACCACTGAGAAACTCCTCTTTGCTGGGTAGTGATTCCCACTGGAAGAGGTTCTTTGAGATCCAAAACCACAGGGAGCTATTACAGATACACAGGGAAAAGCAAAGTTATGTCTTGGAGCTGTTGTGTCTCCAGGTGCACATAAGCCACGACAGGTTATTTCCCTAAAAAATGCCACACCATGCTATGCATGATCAGAGGAGGGAGCCTCCATGCTTGGATTTTGTGTTTTGCATTTTGCCACTGGTTTGCATGTTTGCCCAGGGTTTTTCCATAGGACCAGCTTTCCCCTCCTGCCCTGTGCCTGCTGAGGAGGGAGTGCAATGAACAGAAACCAAACCACAGCAGTGGGAGAACCAGCCCTGCAAACACTGCTTCCTGGCTAAGCCTCCTGCTTCAGCCCCAGTGTTTGCTCCAATTTCCATGCCTGGATCATGCAAAAGCCTCCAGGGTGTTGGGTTCCTAGAGGTGGCTGTAGAGCACCTTTCCATAGGTCTGCATGCTGGCTGCACACCTGAGGTACAGAAACGTCAAGGTAAAACGAGTCAAAACAGAAGCAAAGCTTCTGGTCTGGTGTCCATCATTCCCTGGAACAATTTTCCTCTCTCCATCACTGCAGAAGTCACTTCAGCAGAAGTCTGAAGATGCCAAAGGCTATTGAAAAACTGTTGTGGAAATGGCAATAGTCACTGGGAATTGGTTATTTTCTGTAACCACAGTACGAATGATACAAGCTGTGCTAACAGAACCACATCTGCAAAAACACATGAAAGTGATCTATTTTTTTATCTCTTTTGGCTTTTCAAACTGAGATAAGAGCTACTCAGCAATCCCCACTTTCATCTCCCCACAGAGGAAGCCCTGCACTTCTATCATGCAGTGACTGTGTGTTTTTGGGTAAGTAACCCCCAGAAATGGATGAGGCGGGGGCTGTGACTGGAAAACATGCCAGACACAGGCCAACCCACTGGGTATCACAGCCCTCAGCAGCAGCATGGTCCCTCTGCCACACAGGGATGCCGTGTGCCACAAGTTCCCTCAGGACAGATCTGAGGGATGGGGCTTGCACGGAGGGCTCTGGGACTGCAGGAGAGGCACTGCAGGAGGGGCAGGGCAGTGGTGCTGGGCACCAGCATCACCTGTGCTTATCTCCCCATGTAGGGGACACTGCCATCAGACCTTAGGGTTTCCTTCCCCTCCCATGAGCTCCAGACCACCCTCAGCTTTGTCTCTCTCCTTGTGGAGAGGAAGAGGAAAGGGGCTGGCCGTGCTGCTGCATTGTGCAAGAAACTGGGGCTGTCTCAGTGAGCCCAGCCATGTCCTGCTGGGCAGCAGGACCAGCTTTGACATTCTCCTCTGCATCTATCCCAGGTGCTGTGGGAAACAAGCGCTTCCTGCTTTCCCTTCCTGTGTGCATCTCTCCTCTCTAGGCTGGTGAGATCATTATGCAATATCATGTCATATTTGTCATATTAGCAAGGTATAGTTGACAAAATAGAGGTGTATTTTATTGTTCTGACCTGGCAGAAAAGCCATTCTCCAATGCATTCATTATCAAGGCTCTTGGAAGAGTGGGCTCCACCACTGGGATGCCTCTCACCATCGGTCTATTGCTGCCTGAAAAAATGCCAAGAGAAAAATCCACCGTATGTATGGTGCCTGCGCTGCACAGAGCCCATATGGGGTCTATCTTTAGGCTTTAAGAAGAAGAAACAGTGACGGTTGCTCAGAGATACAGATTCTCCTCCCCTTCCCATCTTATACAGAAGGAGCTCCCAACATAAGGGTGCTGAAGTACACGAGAGTAGAGAAGCCCTTTTGGGCCACCAGCACCCCCTTGCTCTGCCAGCAGCCCCCTTGGTCTCTGAAGCCATGAAGGTGATAAACACCTGGAAAGGTTTCTTGGTGTCCCCTCAGGTCTACGTGACTGAGCTGTCAACTGCGGTGCGGTCAGGTGGGGTTGGGCTGCCGTGTCCCCTCTCTGGGGAATGCCACCACTGGGACTGCTGGCATGGATTGCAGCTCATCCCAAACCCTCCTCTAGTAATTTAAATTACACACTTTTTTACTTGAATATTTTTGGCAGAGGCTTTGACAGGCAGGCTTTGAGAGCAGAGTGGGCAGGCGGAGAAGTGGCAGGTACCACTCTGTGGAGGTGGCCATCTGCTGCGATGGTGTGTGAGAGATGGAGGGACAGGCTGGGATCTCCTGTGCCCTGGGGCAGCTCCTGCCAAGCCAACAGCCACTCTGTGCCCTGG
Source organism: Corvus kubaryi (assembly GCF_017639235.1). NCBI lineage: Eukaryota > Metazoa > Chordata > Aves > Passeriformes > Corvidae > Corvus > Corvus kubaryi. The sequence goes on along the minus strand of NW_024581137.1, from coordinate 48,797,003 downwards.
CTGCCATTGTGAATTGTGCTGGAAGTGCTCTCCTCACTTCCTAAATACTAGTCAGAGCAGCAGAGCTGTGGTATCACACCCTGCAACAGGGAAGCTCACAGAAATCCTCTTTGCTTCCTTTTATCCCTTTCCTCAGCAAACATACACTAGTTATTCAGATTGCATTTCTCTAGCTGTCTTGAGTGCACAGTTTTACTACAAACGACAATGATGCCTTTTGTGTGCTAGAGATGACACAGCTGAGTTAGGATGGAGCCCTAGACTGACACCCAGGGCTGGAGGAAGCCTTTGTTATCCAGGACTATGCTCATCCTTTGCCATGGTGCCTGGGAAACACTTGCACAGTATCACAAAACAATTTGGGGAGTTACCAGTTCCATAGGCAGTTCAAACAACAGCAGCCTGTGCCACCCTCCTTCATGTTTTTACCTTATTAGGAGTCCCCTTAGGTGAAGATGAAGGAATTAAGTCTCTGCCCTAAAGAGCTTCCAGCTGAAGCAAAAGGATAGGGCAGAAATATGCAAATGTTGTATTAACCAAAATATTTCATGGAGCAGTCTATGACCTGCCAAGCCTTGGTTTATTCTGACAAGCAGTAAGAGGACCTGGTGGTGCTTGGACTCTAGAAATTTTGGAAGGATGAGTACCTCTCCCACAGAGTGATCTCATGAGACAGACATGCTGTTAGTTGTTCTCCTGCAGGGATTTTGAAGTAGTGGGTACTTTTTATGCTATACAGAAATAGTATCAGAGGTAAAACTCAAGTTTCCTATCCATGAGACCCTTAGACACATTCATTAAGGAACAGAGCAGAGTGCTCAGCAGCTGTTTAAGGCCAACAGCACTGAACACAAACACCTTTTGCCTGAAAGTGGTTGTTTCCACTGGAGAAGTGATAAGTCTCATTCCCTCTGAGTAGGGATCATTTCCTGTGCCTGTCCCACATCTTTGTGTTTATGGACATATATTCCTGACATCTTCCGAATGTTATCCTGGGTAAAACACACAATGATTTGTTCAGCCTCCTGAAAGTTTGCCAACATTACACAGAAACAACAGCCTGGACACCCTTTGCACACATTTTGCTCTGGTTTGTTCAATTGCTCTTTATTCACAGTCTATGGCAAACATTTTTGGGTTTGCATGTTATTTGGGAAATAAACCTCACTGCCATCACAGTATGTGTTACTTGCTGAGCAACCCTTACAAACCCATTTCAGCCAATGGATTACTTATTCACCTGAAAATCTGTGTATCATCTATTAACCAGTTTCTGAGGTTTGTTTTCAGAAGGACAGTAGTCCTTGAGTTACCAAATTCTAGTTCAGCCATGAGGTCTCACTGCAGAAGTGTCGACTATCCAAACATAAAGAAGAATTCAGGTCCAACAGACACCTCTTCCTGGGTACTGTCCTTCCATTCATCTCCCCTAGGGCCAGGAGAAGGAGCTGGACTTTGCAGTAGCTCCTGAGGGTCAGCAGCATGGACCTTTACAGGCCAGGAATGAAGAGCAATGCATTAGACCATGAACAAAACTGAGCTGCTAAATTAACTCCAGGATGCATATATCAGCATCCTGACACTGCAAGATAGCCCAGGCAATGACCAGTGCTGTGGTGGGTCTGCACAGAGCTTCAGCACAGCTGGGACCCAGGACATCACTCCTTCCCAGGTGCTGCTGCAGCATGAGGTGAGGCAAGGCAGCGCTGGGTTTGGTCCCAGCTTCCCTCAGCATTCAAAGCTCCTGTGGTGGGATGTGTCAGGAGATTTGACAGTTGTTCTCTCCACTCAGGAAATGCTGACCTGTTGAAAACAAAATTTTGTTTGAAAGAACAAAGCTTTTCTTGAAAAACTGTGCATAAGAGATGAGAATGAGAAGACAATAAACCCAGTGTCAGCTCTTCCACAAATTAAGTGTCCTGACCAGTGGAGTATCCACTAGCTCTTTTGGTGTCCATTTTACTGCCAGGATACAAGAGATTCCTTTTCCTGGGTAGAAAACAGAACAAAATTCTTAACTCAAAAGGTGTGGCAGACTGTGAAAACCCTTTTCAGTGCAGTTTCACTTGAATGTAAGAAATTTAGTTTCTCTCCATTACCCATAAATGTCAGATAATTTCATCCTAGTAAGGGATATGCTGAGGAGATGAACTGAATGAAAAATCAAAAGGAAGAATATTTTTAGTCTTATTTGTCGATTAAATAATTACTTATATCATGCGTGCTAATTACAGGCGTTGCAAAAATCTGACGAAGAATAAAATGAATTAGTTCAACAGGAGTTGCTGTCGGCTGCCATCTGCCCCTCGCCCTTCAGCCATCGAATAGCAGCAGCTGGGGGAGCAGGAGGAGCTGGTTCACTTGGTTTCTGCTTTGCCTCATCCCAGAGCAACCCCGGCGTTAAACCCACCGTGCCTTTCGCAAGGGGTCTCCTCCTTATCCAGGGACAGGAGCAAACATCCCACGGGGCCGGCACACGCGGTGCTCCCGCTCACATGCTCCTTTCTCCTCCCCACAAAGGCAGTCTGGGAGCCGGGGCATCCCGGCGGGGTGTAATCCTCCGTGCCGCAGCCCTGGTGCCTCTCAGACAGGGCTTCCCTGGCAGAGAGAACAAGCATGTGATGAGGCATCCGCCTGTGCGCCCCATGAAAGCGCCCCTGCCTTCGGGGAGTTTAATGAGAAATCCTCCGAGCCTGTTGAGAGCTGGTATTTCCTGGCTTGTGATGCGGCTCCATCACCATCCCCAGGCAAATCGCGCCCTGTACATCCCGCTTTCCTCCCCGCTGCCCTGCTGTGGAGCCGCGGAACACCCTCCCACAAGCACTGGGCGGGGGGACAAGAGGAAAGGGTTGCTTAGGGCGGGCAGGCAGCCTGGCCACGAGGGAAGAAGCAAGTTCTCCATCACACAAAGTCATTTCCCAAACTACAAAAAGCACAGCTGCCCGCTTTATGTCCAGAGCAGACGGGGGGGCCTGCCCAGGAGCAAGCGGGGTTCGCGTTGTGTTACATCTGAAACGCAGCATCGAACTATTAAACTTTAATAGCGCTAAAGAGGCTGGGGCATGCAACTCTTGATGAGCGCTCGTAATGGGCAAAGGGAAAAGCCTTTCAAGCCAGATTTATTTCTGCACCCTCGCATAGCTGCTGAGACGTGTCAGGGTTGCACGGCTCCACCGCCCTTCCGTCTGCCCTCTAGTGCCGGAGAGAAAAATTAAATGTCAGGAAAGGAGCCCGCAATTTCGTTCCTGAAATGCGCTGGATAAGTAGAAGAGGAGGGAGAAAACACTGTTTGTATCTGTATGCTTTGGTTTAGGTAAAGCATGCCGGGAAAAGTGGTGCCACAAGAGCCACTGTCAGCAGGATTTGTTGTGCCTTTTGGGAGCCAGACGTGACACTGCAGAGGGCGAGCTGGGGACAGGACACGGTGGTATTGCTTCTGCTGTTAAACTGGACCCAGACCTGACAAGAGCAGGAGACTCAGGGGTAAGGCAGGAGCTCACGGCCTCGTGCCACAGGTTGGGACAGGTGTATCTCCACCAAAGATGTGTCTGCTCCAGCCTCGCTGCTTCCTTTAGACTAAAACCTGACAAAGCTTCCAGACAGAATGTTTACACTGGGGAAGTGCCTGCTGTTGAACACTTCGAACCTCATTTAATTCACACTTGCTCTTAGTCTCTGCCTCTGAACACCACCTTGTCAGGCTGAGTCAGACCTGTTACCCTGACAACTCTCTCCCAAAAATGTGGTGGGAAAGGTGGCTGAGCTGAGGAGCACTCCCGGTGCCAGCGTTCACTTTTGTGTGCACCTGTACTTGACAGCATTTTGTTCAACAAAGTGTAAGGGAAAAGCCACGCTGCTGTAATTTCAGCAGCTTCTGTAAAACAGAGGAGCTGTCACCTACTTTTTGAGCTGCCAGCAGTAGGTGAGAGCTCCAGGACATCCCAGGTACAAACAGGAATGGGAGATGATGTGAAAGGGAGATGAAGGACTGGTCCAGGCTCAACAGGGCCGACTGATGCAGCCCGAGGATGATGCTGAGATCCCGGTAAACCAGTGTGTAGGGCTGGGACTCAGCTGCCCCTAGGTGACCAGTGCCAAGCCAGCCTAATGAGGACTAACAGGCTTGGCTACCAAATGGGAAAGAGGCCCACAGGAGGAGAGGCAGAGCTCTCCGAACCATGGAGCAATGTCACACTGGCCACGCCTCCCTTCAGACTGCAGTTTAGAAGGCCTAATGTCCTTCCTTGAGGCAACACACCAAATGGGGGTTCCTGACCAACTGCTCATCCCTCTGAAAAGACATTGCCTTGGGCTCCCTTCGAGTTGCCATGGGCACCAACAACATCCTGAAAATGCCATGTTACCCACAGTTCCCCCCCCACCTTTTCCTCCTCTGTACAGTCACAGAGGAAGAAATTAAGAAAAGTGATCAGAAGTAAGTTTTCCCTCTTGTCTTTGCTGCCTGACAAAACAAAGAGTTTTAAGCCACATCCTCCCTTTGAGACAGCAGGTTGTGATTATATACATTTTGCCTAACTACTCAATTTCAAAATGCTTATTCTTGTTTCTGATCTATTTCTCTTGTGCCTCCAAATCAGGATGTTTCAGAACTTTGACATGAATTTTTCAGTGTGTTACCCTCTCAGCTCGATGCTCTGCAAGGTGATGAGCTGTTCAGTGTCACACAGAAAGGAAAACTGATTTGAATTTCTGCTTCTCTCAGTCTGTTTATCTTTCAATTAGTTCCTGGTATCTGTCTACAAACAGGATTCCTGCTCATATAGGGCACAAGCAGTGCAAGGTGCCAGGAAAGTTCTCCAGGAAAGGCACATTTTGGTGTGCCTTGCCAAAAAGAGGATCCAGGGGGATCTGCAACTGAGGAGATGCAGGGTAGAACAGTAGAGCAGCTTCAGGTAAGATGCAAGGAGTGGGATGTGATGTTGCTACTGAAGAAAAGATAACAGGACAAATCCTACACTTAATCAGGGTCTGCTGTGGTCTTTCCTCCAAAATCAAAACTGGGGTTTCAGGAGGACATCAGTTGTCTTTCTTTTTTCTTCTGCTCCCTACTTTTCTCATGGACTTAAAATCTGACATAGACTCTGTAGGAAGAAACTATGGAAAATGGAAACTTCTTATTTCTTATATCTACCAGCTGCTGCAGGCTGGTAGAGGAGGGCATTCCAGGAAAGTTACGGCCCCCACAAAGCATGCTGTAAGCACAGTACGTGCTCACTGCTCCCTTTTCCAGCTAGTTGTGGGAAGCCCCAGCCTCCTTTTACATTTTCAGGTTGTGAAAATCATCATAATTCCACAGCTAAATGCCAAGACCTGAATTCACTTGAAAACACAGCACAAACAAGGTACGGGGGGGTTGTCTGAAGGTAGTGACACAGAGGTTAAAAACTGGAAGAGGACACAGAAAAGGCATCTGGTACAGGCAACCTTGGATGGAAAAGCTGGGGGACAGCACTTCTGAGGTTCATCTCTGCCCATCAGAGGTTGAAACTTAGCTTCACTTCAGTCACTCCTGTGATGCAGTTACACTTTACATGTTCTTTGTCAATAAACACGGTAGGATCACAGAAAACGAGGTTTCTGACATAATTTTCTCCTCTTTATGGAAACAGTTCTCAGGATGGTTGGACAACTCCCGGGTGCCATAAAGAGCAGTACAGGTACACACACGTGTGTGTGCTCCTTACACTTGCACAAGAACATTTCAGATGTGGTTCAGGCTGCTGCTTTTGACAGGAACAGTCACAGGATCGCACTGGAGGGTGCTGAGGGATAAGTCAGTGTTCTGTTTCCTCCCCATGAGATGGAGGCCCAGCTCCACCAGTGCTGTGCCAGGACAGCTGCCTGCACTGACCCCAGCCCAGCCAGTTCCCATTCATCACTAATCTGCCTGGCCAAAGGAGTGCCACAGCAGCCTGAGACTGATCCCCATCTCCTCAGTAAGCTGCTACATTCTAATGCCATCTCAGCCTGAAATAATGCTAAAGTCTTTGACCTGCTACGAGTTTAAGCCTTTTTTATATTATTTTAAAAAGAATCCTAGCCTCTTCTGGTTAACATCTTAGGAAAAAACTCTGAGAAAAAGCAGCTCAGGAGAGCAATGATGGAAGCCACAGGCTTTGCCTTCATGTCACACATGCAATTAAAAAGAGAAGAGAAGCTCCCTTCTCCCTCACCTACCACTCAATCTCCTTCCGTCCAGAGATAATGCGCCACTTTATTGAGCTTTAGTGAAGATGAGGAATCCACCTCTCCTGATGCTGCTCTGTAAGGGGAGGACCCAGGGGCTTCATGGGGAGGAAGACAGCACCAGAAACAGCTTGCTGAAAACTGTGCATGGCTGTGCCTCAGGTCACATGTCCAGCAGGAGCTGGGGGAGGGATGAAGGAGCAGGACCACCAAACTACACATTGGCTGGAAACACCAGAGACCTCTTGAGATCATCCAGTCCAACCCTCTGCCCAAGCAGTGTCAGCCAGAGCAGCTTCTCATTGATGGGTATTATCAGGTTTGAGTACATCCAAAAATGGATCCTCCACAACCTCTGGGGAACCTGATCCAGTGTTTGACCTTCCTCACCATAAAACAGCTTTTCCTTATATTTCGATGTACCTTCCTGTGTTTTGGTTTGTGTCCACTGCCTGTCATCCATTCTCTGGATACCCTGAGGAGATCCTGACTCCCCTCAGTACACAGAAAAGATCCCTCTGCAGTTTCTCTTCTCCAGGCTGGAGAGTCCCAGCTCAGCACTGGAGAAAAGATGAAGCAGGAATGATATAGGAGATGGCTGAAGAGCCAGTGACAGCTCCATGGGCAGGGTGAGGAGGATCTCATCAAAAGCAGGTGCCACTAAGCAGCTGCTGGTCTCACTGGTGGCACAAACATCACAGCCCAAACACAGCCTCTTCCCAGCCCAGCCCAGCCCAGTCTGCTCCAGTGAGGGCCCATGGGCACTGGCCTGAATTGTCCCAGGTGGGTGATGCACTGAGCCCACGTCTGACATGCAAGGAAAGGAAGGGGGACAATGGTGGATGTTCTTTTCTTACAGTGATGGCACTTGTGTTTTTCTTACAGCAACAGGGTCCTCCAGGGTTTTATTTCTCATGTTTGTGTTTGCAGCAACCATCCTACAGTTGCTGTGTGTAAATATGTCACCTGTCAAAGTGTTGCTTCTCCAGACAAGCCTTCCTGTCCCAAACTGAGCATGTGCCCAAGCTCCATGTCATGCCCTCTGCTGCTACAGCTCATGGTGAGGTGTTTGAGGGCACTGCCAGTCCAAGCTGCACCACGGGACCGGGCTGCCACAGCCTGTGTTTGCTCACAGCATGAGTGGTGAGTACTGCAGGGTTCTGACATGACCCACGGGGATAGATCCCCTCTTCCACTGCTTCCACCACCTCTGGTACCATCCTTGGTCAGGCCCTGCCTGTGACATCCTCCTACCCAAGCCAGCTCAGCTGCCTGCCTGCCCCTGCTCTTCAGCAAAGATGCTCCATTCCTCCAGCACAGTTCTGCCAACCTGTCCCAGGTGTGTTGAGTTAAACCCACTCTCCATTCATTGCCGCTGGTGTAGATTTGGGGTGAGGCCAAATCTCTGCTTCACAGCTTGGCACCCAGAGGAGCTGTTTGCTGCGGGTGCACTGGTCCCTGAAATTCCAGCAGTGAGGCCTGATGACTGCTCCACAGCTCCTCTGTGCTCCCAGCCATGCAAAACCACCCCGCAGCGCGGTCCCTGGTGACTCAGATGCTTCAGAGGCAGCACAGTGCATCAGCTGCTGCAGAGCAGCGCTGACAGACACACCAGGGAGAGGAACAGCCGAGAGGAGCCAAGGCACAGCCAGAGACTCCCGACGTGAGACGTGTTTATTTTTAGAGTGTTGTAGCACTGAGGATATGGAATGAACCGCTTCCCTCTCGTCACTCTGACGCCATCACCCGCTGCCCACGCACCCATTAAGTGGGTTATCAAAGCCCATCAGGCTCCCAGGGAGAGGGAAAGAACACAAAAAGGTCACGTCTCTCCTCCCGCCAATAAACAGCAGAATATGTACAGTGTTGTGGTATTTATTAATGGACTTGGGTTTAAAGTGCTGAAGGTGTCTTGGGCAAGACATCACCTCTCCTGCTGCACAGACCTCGAGGACCAGCTGTATGTCACCAGCCTCCCAAATCCATGGGAAAACCAGATCTACAGCACTTAGAGAGGCCTTTCCTCTTTCTCAGCTGATGAGCCACTCCCCATATCCTTGATTCTTCCCCGACCTGTCAGTATCCTTCCTTCTCATTTAGACATTGCTAAAATCACTGTGATCCCAGGTACCAACCCTCTTCTCAGATGCCTTCTCTGTCATTTTAATTTTCTCACCTGGCACGTCAAAATTTGCACTTTTCTGAGATGTTTGTGTCCTTTGTGTTGCCACAGTGTTTACAGGGATTCTCAAGGGATGTTGTTATCCTCACCTAACACGGGGAAGCAGTACAAACTCCCCATTCCCCATGCTAGTGAGAGATGAACAACGTGCTCAAGATGAAAAAGACCATCCCAGCCCTTTGCACCTCAGGGTCGCACTTTTCCCTCCTTTCCTTTTTTCCCTCCAGTTAGAGTCAATTCACTGATCCACAGTCCCCATTCTCCCCCAGACACCATCCTGTGTGTCCTTGCAGCACAGAGCTCCTCACTGGGAAGTTTCAGCCCATGCTGTTGCACATTTTCCTTCCCCCAACTTGCTTTTTTAAATTTCTGGCACCAACAAGGCACCTGCTGAAGTGGTGCCTCTCTGCTCTTCATCTGCCTCACCATCTGCCTGAGAGAGTGTGGGGCAGGGGGGGTTTCTGCAGAGATTTGTAGACTGAAGGCCAGAAAGAACCAGCATGATCTATATCTGTACATAATAAGTGCTGTAGACAACCAGGCAGCAGTGCCCACAGCAAGTCCTCCATCACTCCGTGCTCTATCCCTAACCAGTGCAGACCCAGCTTTCCTGCCTTTTTTTTTTTTCTTGAGTGACACTAATTAAAATATTTTTTTGTACTATGAAAATATATAACTACACGGGGAGAGGACAGCTAAGGTTTGGAAATCTTAAAGACCAGATTTGGGAAGACCACAGTCTTGTGAGAAGAGCAGTTATTCAGGCACAAGTACACAAACGTAGCATTTTAAGCTTGCACAGTTTAATTAGAAAATAATTCCATTCCATAAAATATATTGACATTCCTAAATGGTTTTTTTTCAGTGAATATCAACACCTGTCCCCTCAGGGAGAGCTAAAATACCCAGGACCTGTGCTGTGCTGGAACTCATCCCTGGCATAAACCCAAAGCTGTGTGATGGGAACCTCCTGCTGATGCCTGCCCAAACACTGTTGGGAGAAGCTATAAGCACCAAGGCAGCAGGAACAGATTCCACCAGGGCATCCAGCCCCTGACTCAGGTCACCCCAAAGACACTCTATCCTGGGGTGCTGTGCCTCCATAAGCACAGATGCAGCTTTCTTCCTGCCACCAAAAAGCTCTCATTTCACCCAACCTGAAAACATCATCACCATTCCTCAGCCTCAGGAGACTGAAGAACCTAAAACCCCTCAACCTAGATGGAAGCCTGCTATGCTCTATTCCCAGCCAAGGTGTACACAACAACAGAGGGGTATTTGCCCAATCCTAGCTCTGCGTGGTGTCCCACAAGTCTGCATTTTAATCCCACCTTGCAGGAGCACTGCCAGATGCAGGGAGGAGTGAAGCCTCCTCTTCCCACAGCCATAGCCAGTAGATTCTTATTTGGCTCTGTCAATAAGCTTGCCCTGACTAGCTCAAGACAAATCTCCCAGCAAGTCTTCTCAAAAACCTAATTATAGCCCTGATCACCAACAATAACATTAGCCTGTAAAGTTCTGGGAATTCCCTCCTTGGTGTCAGAAAATACCCAAAGCTGCAGCCCAGCAGCACAGGCCTAACCTTTACCCCAGAGCCTGAGGTGGGGTTTGAGGGGGGTGGTTTAATCCACCTGTTACCTGACTGAATAAAGGGCAAGAGAAACTAAGGGATGCAAACTCACTTTAAATGTGCACGAAAGCATTTATTTTCTTTGTTTTTGTTAAAACAATCAAGGAATTGGTGCTTTGTTTTTAAAACATCACTAAAGCTTCCCCAGCACTGGCTAACTCTCCAGCAAAAGACAGCGTGATGCATGATGTTCATTTAGGTATCTACACATGAGAAAATACTGCAGGCACCTCTCTGAAGCAAAAAGCCGTTTTGTGGACTGTTTCACAAAGGGCTTCAGCATCTCCCTGTGTGGAACTGACATTGTGTGGGCGGTTCACTTGGGCCACCCGGGGACAGAAACACCAAGAAACAACATGTTGAGCTCTCCACTGCGAGCTGGTGGGAGAAGGCTGGTGTGCCAGGCTGCCAGGAAATTTCTGTCCGAGGATATCTGTGAAATTGGACAATCTCTTAAGTACTGTAAAATATAAAGAGGATCCTACAAATCTTTATCTGCAGATTTCTTGCTTAGTGAAAACCACATTACTTATGGTCAAAGAGAATTGACACTGCTAATTCAGTATTTAATGCCACATCTTAGTAATTTTAAGACTTAATGTACTCTTAAATAGCATAGTAATATGCTATCTATGGCAAATCCCTTTTTCCAACGATGGATTTAAGTATGAGTAGAGTGGTTGAGAGACACTTAGTTGATTTAGCAACACTGGTGACTAATTCTTTTGAGAGACACTCCCCTAAAAGGATGCTGCTTTCTCTCCAGACCTCTGGGCTGAGACTCACAGTCACCAGAAGGCAATGTGCAGTAATCAGCCCCACGTGTGTTCTTTGTCTCTGTCAAATACAAGCTTATCACAGGTTAGAGATGCGCACAGGCCAGCAGGGCCATGATGTTATCAGCATCATGGAGACATGGAGGGATGGCTCCTGTGACTGGAGTTTGAATAGAAGGATAGAGGCTTTTTAGGAAGGACAGGCAAGGGATATGAGGAGGGGGTGTTGCCCTCTATGTCAATGTTGGAGTGCCTGGAGCTTTGCCTGGGGATGGAGGAGAGCTCATGGGTCAGGGTTAAAGGGAGGGCAGGGGCAGGTAACCCCTATAAGGGGGGGTTTGCTACAGGCTGCTCCAACAGAAGACCAAGCAAATGAGGCCCTCTACAGATAGGTAGGAGCAGCCTCACAAGCCCTGCTCCTCATGGGGGACTTCTACCACCCCAGTACCTGCTGGAGGGGCAACATGGCAGGGCATAAGCAATCCAAGAGGTTCCTGAAGGAGCACAAGTCCATTGGAGCTGATGAGCTGCATCTGTGGGACCTACGGGAACTGTTGGATAAAGTGGTTAAGCCACTCTCTGTCATATTGGGGAAGTCATGGCAGTCTGGGGAAGTTCCAGCTGAATGGAAAAGGGGAAACACAACCCCATTTTTTAAAAGGAAAAAAAAGGAAGACTGGGAAACTACATGCCAGTCAATCTCACCTTGGCACCTGGCCAGATCATGGAGCAGATTCTTCTGGAAATTATGCTAAGGCACATGGAAAATAATAAGGTGTCTAGTAAGTCAACAGGGTTTCACTAAGCACAAATCATGCCTGAAAAATGCAATTGTCTTCTAAGATGGAGTTGGTGGATATCCACCACAGCACTGGTGGATAATGGAAGAGCAACTGATGTCATCTACCTGGATTTGTGCAGAGCATTTGACACTCTCCCACACGACATCCTGTGTGCAGACAGGCTGAAAGAACTGGGGTTGTTCAGCCTGGAGAAGAGAAGGCTTCAGGGAGACCTTAGAGCACCTTTCAGTACCTAAAGGGGGTCTACAGGAAAGATGGGGAGCGACTCTTCATCAGGGAGTGTAGTGATAGGATAAGGGTAACAGTCTTAAACTGGAAGAGGGCAGATCTAGGTTAGATATTAGGAAGGGTAATGTGAAGGTAATGAGTTACTGGAACACACATTTACTGTGAGGATAATGAGCTACTGGAACGCCCAGAGAAGTTGTGGCTGCTCCATCCCTGGAAGTGTTCAAGGCCAGGCTGGATGTGGCTTTGGGCAGCCTGGGCTGGTGAAAGATGTTCCTACCCATGGCAGGGGTTTGGAACAAGATGGTCTTTAAGGTCCCTCCCAACCCCAATCCATTCCATGATGCTGTGGCTGAGGTAGCTCTGCCCACTTTTGCACAGTCCAGTGCTGGGAGGACGGAACAGCAGATGCATCCAGATGATTTACTTTGAACAGAGCAGCTGAGCCACATCCAGATGACTAAGTTCAGATAAACTGAGCCATCAGATGCCCACTTCAGACAAGTTTAGAATGGTGTGCTGGTTTCAGCTGGGGTGGAGTTAATTTTCTTCACAGTTGCTAGTATAGGGCTGTGTTTTGGATTTGTGCTGAACATGGGTTGATAACATGGAAATGTTTTTGTTATTGCTGAGCAGGGCTCACACAGAGCCAAGGCCTTTTCTGCTTTTCATATGGCCGTGCTGGTGAGGAGGCTGGGGGTGCCTGGGAGGGTGGGAGGAGACAGAGCTGGGACAGGTGACCCCAAATGACCAAAGGGACCTTCCAGACCATGTGGCATCATGCTCAGTATATAAAGTGGGGGGAAGAAGGAGGAAGGGGGAAAGTTTGGAGTGATGGGGTTTGTCTTCAGAAGTCACGGCTGCATGTGATGGAGCCCTGCCCTCCTGGGAATGGCTGAACATCTGCCTGCTGGGGGAAGCAGTCAATTAGTTCCTTGGTTTTGCTTTGCTTGTGTGTGGTGTTTGTTTAAGCTGTTAAATTGTCCTTATCTCAACCCATGAGTTTTCCAGCTTTCACCCTCCTTATTCTCTCCCCATTCCCGCTAGTGGGGAGTGAGCAAGTGGCTGTGTGGGGCTGGGTAGATCACTGGGGTTAAACCACAACAAATGGCTACACTGCATTTGTCAATGGTTTAATGCACTAGAAGTGTACTTATAAGGCAGGGCTAATTTCCTAGTCCTTGAAGAAGAACACTTTGGGAAAGCAACTGCTCCATCTAGCAAAGTATTCTCGGATGCAGTCAAAAAGGCGTTCAGAGCATTAGTTTACTATGATACAGCTTTGGCGAAGAGTCACTCTTCAGGTTGCAGAGACATGGTCTTTGGTTTTTATAACTCATACAGCTGAAATAAGTGCCAAAACACTGACAACATCATAAATCATGTTGTACAAGTTCTCGGCTTTTTTTCTCTTTGACCAGATTAAATAGCAGCTGCAATGCAAACCAGAACTACAACACTATTTTTTATGAAGTGAATTGTAAAATTCCAACAGGGAATGATCCTCTTACTTGAATGCCAGCAAAGCATTTCACTTGAGCCAGCTCTGTCTGGGAGAGACATTCCAAATAAATGTACCATATTGGTGCCAGCAGGGCTGGGCTGGTGGGGCCAGGGCAACCAGCCAGGCTGTGCAGCCTCCCTCCATCGCTGGCCATGGCCCTGCTGGCACACGGGGCTGTACAGAGCACCAAAACCCTCCTCACCCTCCTAATTCTGAGGAGCTGTAGCTTTATTCAGCTTTTCCCCGACTGTCCCTTCCTTTGCTCCTGCTCATTCCTAGTTCAGACTCCCTCCCCATACCCTAGAGGAGCAGAGAGAAGGGCCAGGATGGTTGGCTGAAGTTGGACAAGGGAGGAGGCTGGGAACAGGGTAAGGTCAGGACAACACTGGACTAGACTGCTTGGGAAGGTAGTTTCCATTGTGGAAACAAAATGAACACAACAAATAATCTGTCTGGCATTAAGGGAACAAAAGGAAGGCAACAGATTCATTTTCTGAAGGCCTTTCTAGACTTCATTCCCTATTATACTGAGCAATCCATACTTTCAAAAATTTACTGTCTCATAATAGCAGCCACTGGGTACTAGAAAAAACCCAAACAACAAGTAATTATCAACCCAGAGGAGCAGTGATCAGGGTTATAAGCAGCCTCTTTGTCTCGCTTCAGACTTTGTCAAGTATTACACAACCTCTTAGGGGAAGCAAAATTCTGAAATTTTTCATGTCTCCAGTTACGCAAAGGCGAAAGGCAACTAGAATAATTCTCCTTTACATGGAAAAGTTCTGGAAGGCAGACTGCAGCTCAAGTACTGGCTCCAGTTTTGGGCCAATAAAAACAACAAACTGGAGCCAGTCCAGAAGAGATCACCAAGGTGGTTGGAGCTGGAGCACTCGCCCTGGGCAGGGAGGCTGAGGGAGCTGGTGCTGGTCAGCACTGAGGTGGGATTACTTTGGGGAAACTTACCTACCCATACCTGTGGGGAGCTATCTGGGAAACAGAGCTGGGATCTGCACTGCAGGACAGAGGGAGAACAAGAGGAAACAGGCACAAGGGTTTAAGGAAAAAATCTTTCCCCAAAAGGGCAGTCAAACATCAGAGCAGATTGCCCAGAGAGGTTGTGCAGTCTCCATCCTTGGAGACTTTCAAAGCCCAGATGGACCATCCCCTAAGAAACAAGCTCTGATCCTCCTTTGAGCAAGATGTTGAACCAAAGACCTCAGAATCAATATTCTGAGTTCGAAGGGACTCACAAGGAGCATCAAGTCCATCTCTCAGTGAAATGCCCATGAGGGGATTGAAACCACTTCTTTGGCATTATTAGCACCATGTACCTCATGAGATCCCTTCAGATCAGAACTGCTCTGTGTTTCTATAGTTTGTGCTGAATGGGGAAATGTTTAATAACAAATAGAAGACCATTCTATGAGTTGCAGCCATCTCCTAACAAAGACTGTCATTGAGGTTGTTAAAAACCTGCTACATGTTTTTATATTACTAAATACTGTATCACTTGGTCATTTGCATATATGAAATGGAGTTCACAGCTCAAGCCTTTGAGCTACAGGTGTCTACACAAGCTGTGTAAATGTGTGCCTTCATACTTCAACAGAGCTGAAGAGCTACTTGAGCACATCCAAGACACAGAATCAAAATTCAGCTGATCAAGATGCAGAAGAACAGCTCTCCAGGCTCCATTGCTTATTGATCCAATCTCCATGGACCAAGCAGACAATTCAATTTGTGTACATCTGTAAGCTGAGTCCCAACCACTGCCTGGTAATCTGTAACTTAATTTCTGTGTATTATATACACGTCCCTTTCTCTTTTATGCTGTATTAGCAGACAACAGCCTGACACAACCCCCCATTTAAGAGCTTACAAGTCAAATGTAGTGTCATTTGCTTGGGGAGTTTTCACCATGCTGAGCTCAGTCTGTCTTGGCAGTTGTGGGCAAGGGATGGGAAGACAACTGTAAGAAGCAGAGGAGACCAACACTACTTTATACATCTGAATGGGGAAATGTCTTGCACACATGGTGCCCAAGGCTCCATGGAGCATGAGAAATCCCCAAGTCATCTGGCTCAGCCTGCTGTTCTCTTCCTGGTCCACAGGAATTTTTAAATCACCACTTCTCAGAGAAATGGAATCAAGTCAGAAAACATTTAGATGTCCCTGGAAATGCTGCCAAACACCTGAAGGTGTCTGTGGATCAGGTGAGGCTGTCTCTGTTGAGAATTAGTATCTCCACAAATGGAGACATCCTCTCTAGGCAACTTGCACCAGTGTTCAATTATCCTTAGAAAAAAAACAAAGGGGTTTCTTCTGCCTGAACAGAATTCCCTGTTCCAGTTTGTGCACAGTCTCTTGTCCTGTCACTGAGCACCACTGGGAAGAATAGGTCTCCGTCACCTTTCCTCCCCCCATCAGGTATTTGTACACAGGACAAGATCTCCCTGAGCTGTCTCTTTTCCAGGATGAGCAGTCCCAGCTCTCACACTCTCCTTGTGTGACAGATGCTCCAAATGCCTTAATCATCTTCACAGTCCATCACTGCACTCACTCCAATGTGTCCATGAATTTTTTTGGACAGGGGAGCCAGATGCT
Source organism: Corvus kubaryi (assembly GCF_017639235.1). Taxonomy (NCBI): domain Eukaryota; kingdom Metazoa; phylum Chordata; class Aves; order Passeriformes; family Corvidae; genus Corvus; species Corvus kubaryi. The sequence goes on along the minus strand of NW_024581137.1, from coordinate 48,781,069 downwards.
GGACCCAGCAGCCCAGGTGTGGCCTCACCAGTGCTGAGCAGAGGAGAAGGATCACTGTCCCCTGACCTGCTGGCAATGCTCTGAGGGCTGCCCAGGATGCCACTGGTCTTCTGTACTCTAAGGGCACATTGCTGTCTCACGTCCAACTTGCTGCCCACCCAGTGCCCCCAGATCCTATTCTACAAAGCAGTTTTTCCAGCTGTTTTCCACCACCCCAGCTTGTATGTGGGGTTGTTCCTGCACCAGGAGGTGCAGGATTTGGCATTTCCCTTTGCTGGATTTTGTAAGATTTCCGTTGGCCCATTTCTCCAGCCTTGTCGAGGTCACCAAGTCTACAACATCCAACAAAACCAATCTTTGATAAACATGGCCAGCAACACAGTAGATGATCAGCAACTCACCCCTTTGCAGTTAAAGAGCAACCCTCAATAGAAATTACAGCTTGAAGTTACAGGAAAAGGGGATTGTACACCTGATTTCAGGCAATTCTACGTAATTTGATGCAGAAACAAAGTAGTGACTTTTCCCACCAAATCAGTGCTAATGTCTGCTGCATCCTGGGTTGTCAGAACCACTGAGACAGCAGCACCTGCTGAGGCTGACCAGTGAAGCATGAGGTGTGCTGCCTGCATGAGGTGTATTGCCAAGTCCAGCTCTGCTGTACTTCCCTGCCTTCCTGTTCCAGAACCACTTGTGGTACCTATATCACCTTCTCCATGTCAGAACTAAAAAAGAGTTCCACAGAGCATTTCTTGCCTTTTTTTTTTAATTTTCAAACTCAGTGTACATTAGATCCGGCACATAACTTCCATGTGTCCAACCAATGTGACTGCCTTCAGATTTCCTAGGCTGGGATGAAAGCATGGATCAACAGTCAGGACGGCAGCCAGCCCGGATGAGCTTCTGTCTCCATGGGAATCACTAGTTCAAATGACAAGCAAAATACAAAGGTTTATCTGAAACGGATTTTGCTACCAAGGAAGCATTTGTTTGGCACTTCAAGCAGTAAAATCCACTGAGAAAATCACTCTAGCAAATCTGTCACTTCAGTGTCCACTGTCTGAATCAACAGGTCACTCCAGCACTTACTTGCCATGGCTTCAAGGCAGGAATCCTCCCTCAGCACCAGCATGAGTCATCCCAGAGGAGATGGACGTGTTGCCAGTATGTAGGAAGGACACAGACTCCAGCAAACATTGAAATGAAGAAAATATCAGACAAATACCATAAACCCAGCAACAACTGTAAATATTCAAAGACAGAGCATACTTTTTTGAATTTATTGTATACATTGTAGTTTTGGACATGTACCTAGATAATCCTCCTCCGAGTACCAAATTTGCTTTAATGAGTGGGACAAAACATAAAACTCCAGCAAACTGAAATGCTTCAAAATGCTGAGTCTATTGTATTTCTGAAAACAGGTGCAACTCTTCGGAGCAGGGATCTGCCACCTACCACAAGCGATGCAGCTCCCAAGAAGAGAGAGCACTGAATCATTAGAGATGAAAAGGAGAATATACCACGAGAAGGAAAATTATTACTATAAATTTTACACAGCCCATTTCTAAAGGCGAACAAGAGCCTTGAGTAAGAGACTGTATAGGTCAGGCCAGCCACAGACACCACAATCCCAAGAAGTTCCATTTAGGAAAAAGGCCTTCTCCCCCCACCCCAAGTTTATTTAACTGCCCACCTCTGTTCCCATCATAAAGTGCATCCTGCTACCCTCCTGCTGAAGAGGCACCAGCTGCCTCCCACCCCACACAGGGCTGGCTTGTCAGAGCTGCAAGCCGCTGCCGTGCAGAGCTGTCTTCACTCCATGCTGACACCATAAACCCGAGCTAAGTACATTGGAGTCAGAGACAAAAGAGCAAAAGTGGTGAAAGTTTCTGGTATGAGCCACAGCCTATGAACTGTGTGTTCCTGGAAAAGACCCCAGAGCCTTGGAGGTGACAGGCTGGACCTGCTGAATCTCACTCATGCTTCTACCTGGGCTGACATCTCAAACTGCACGGAGAGCGTGCATGTGACTTTGTTTTGGAAGACATTAGACACATTTCATTTTATCAGTAATTCCACCCATGTAGACTTCTTAGATCTGCCCAGCTTTGGCATGTTTTGCAACTCTAAATCCTTACATTTATCCCTCCTTCCTCAGAGCACCCTTAGCCACGGTAGATTTACTGCTCTGCAGATGCCGTCTGCCTCCAGCAAATGGGATGTGAAGCCATCAGGCTGCAAGGATGGCTTCCACACCCTACGTGCGTAACACAAGCACACAGAGAGCAATTTGCTCCTCAAACTGATGGGAATTTAAGAAAAATTAGGGAGTGATATTTATCTTTGACTCCCTTCCCCAGCATATACCCACCCCTTTTGCCCTCCATTTTGCAAAATAGTGAACTGTTCCCAAACCAGTTGTGACAAGATGCACAGAGACCTTTAATGTATCATGAGAGAGATCTAAGATTTAGCACATCTACAGCTTGTACATAATAGCCAAAAACACTAAAGAAGAAACTGGACCTTTTCTCCTCTCCATTGTGAGAAAAAAGCTCAAAAATGACCAAACTTGATGACTGGAGCCACATAGACTGGAGGGAGCAAGGCAACATCTAAGCCAAGATTTTTGCCTTCCATTTATCATAAGCCAATTGTACCAACAGTCAGTTTACTTTGGCTGATTGTAATACAGTGTTCCTGCCAGGACCATCACCACGCCAGTCTTATCTGGGCATCAACTGTACTCCTGTTCCTTTTTCCACTCTACTGCTGGTACAACAGCTTCTGACCTATTCCAGACCCTCCTCTTTCTTGGTACTTTTCAGACCATCAAGGGTGCAGATGTGAGGGAGCACACAGGCAGGATGGATGGCACAGCTGAGGCCAACCAGCCTCTTTGCAGGATTTCTGTGCTTATTCGGCACAACAGCTCAGGAACTGTATTCCATGTGCCACTTCCACAGGAGTTAAATTTCTACCTGATCAATTTATGTTGGGCATTGAAATATCTGCCAAGATGTATATCCATGATGAGAGGAGGATGCAGTAACCGAGCTACCGTAACCAGATGGCACCAGGCTGTTACGGAGCTCATTCTCTCAAAAGCAGAGATGAAGTGCATAACATTGCTTTCATCTATACACCAGCAAAATTTGAAATTCAATCACTTCCCTGACTTAAATGGTTGCAGTCATAAAAACTCAGCTATACCGGAACAGGTGGTTTTAGCTTAAAGGTTTGTGAAGTATAAGCATATTAGAAAACCTAAAACTTCATGAAATCTTATTTTCTAAAGAAGCCTTAGGATGAAAGCGTAATGAATCACAGTTTCTGTGACAAGTAACCTTTGGATGCTCAAATTGCGCATAATTTCCTACATTCACTCTTTCTCATCATGCCCAAGAGGACACAAAACCATGTGTTCAGCATGAACATTGCTGCAGCCATCACCAAACATCACTTTTTATTGAGGAACACCAGCACAAAGGGGACACTGCCCAGTTTTGCTGGGCAAACAAATAGATCCCCAATTTCCATCAAAGCTGGGGTGGTCCTCCAGAGCCACACTAGAGTTATGGCTACATTGCTGACAAATTTCTGTGCACTTTTACATGTTAAGTAGTAGAAAACTTTGGACAAATGTCAGAACAGGATAGTGCATGCTCAAGTGAAAATTGGTTGCCTTCGACTTCTTGTAGCCCAGGTCATCACCAAAGCCCAATGGTTAAGTGAATTTTCCAGCCTGGAGATCTCACAGTGCACATGCAGGCTGGTATTCCTGTGTTGGCCTACTGTGCTGAGCAGACAGCAGTGGGGAAATAGGAGCAGTAACTGCTCTGTAAGCTCCTGAACAGGTTAGATTATCTGCCTACTTCCATGCTTACATCCATTGTTATATAGCTATGCAAGAGAAAAACCTTAATGAAACAAAAAAAAAGAGGGGTGGTGGGGTCGTGTTTGAACTATTTCCAAAATATTCTTTCATGTAGACAGAGGATATCCCAGAAGCTCTTCTTTCCTAGATGCAAGACCAGAGTAACTTCTACAACCAGCTAAAGCCAAAAATAATCCCAGGACATCTCCACATTCAAGCACCATGCAACCAAAGCACCAACCCAAACGTTAAAATCCATATTTAAGACCAAGCCAATACCTTATCTAATTAATGGAGGAAACCAGTAATGAATAGAACCTCCAGTAAACAACATATCAGCTTCTGTGTTTGCTTTAAAAAAGTTAACCAGTCATAGTTACCTAACAGAGAAAGACATGGCAGCTGTCAGAGATCTGTCACAGGGGTTCTTGCTGCTGATACAGAACCTTAGGTGATAGTTACAAGAGCTGTGTTGAACAGGAGAGCAAAGATTTTTTCTTTTCCCAAAATTAGAAATATACTATTTCCAAAAATGGGAGCAAAAGACAAAAGGTAATGAAAAGTACTGCTGAAGAAATGTTTAATTAAAAAAATCAGGAATTCAACAGTGCCTAAATCTTTATTTTTCATAACCTACATATTTTTTTTTTCAAATTAGACAGTTTTACATTTTATGACACAAAAGGAAACTTAAATTACTGATAGTTTACATGTAAGCTTGATTCCAGTCTTAATGGAAGAAGAACAAAAACAAAAACCCTCAAAAAGGCTCCCATATTACACTTCTATTTCACGAATTGGCAGCTGTTAGGTCTCCTTAGAAATCCTGGATTGTCTGCTGCTATTAGTGTAATAGGTTACAAAGCACAGAAACCCCTACCTGTAGCTGAAGGAGATACAGAGATAGGTGTGCACCATTACAGTCAGCTGTTGCTCCTGATACTCTGCACCACGCTCCAACAAGGACCTTCCCATGCCAACGGCTCAAGGCTTTGAAGGAAAACCCAGCAACATAAAAAATTTGCCACTGCTCACACATTTCTAAGTGACAGTGCCATGGTGGGGGACTGATCTGAAACCACATTCAGTTTTGAAAGCAACCTTCATTTTTTTTTTTTAATTCCTGGAAGAATCTCAGACCCCATTTTTGACTTGTTTTCAAACTGAAAAGCATCACCACACAGTTCTAACTGGGTGAAATGCCAATTTTATTACTGTATTCCTGAACCTTTAGCTCAGCTACTGCTTTTGGGAGGTTTTAATTTTAAAAGCCACGTTTTTAATCCCTCTCTGTATCGTAGCAACAGTCTGCGTGCAACTTCACAACTCTACTCTGAAAACTCCATTTTGTCACTGAGTGGGGAGGAAAGAAATAAATCTCAAAGTAAAATACAGTAAGGAAAAGTTGTATTGAATATTACACAGCGATTTGGCGTGTCACTTTTTGTTTTAAAAAGCTATAAAACCACATCAGAAGAAGGTTTAAACTTTAAATGCAACAGACTGTTGCTGGGTAAGCAGTAATTACAGTGTATTGACCTATCACAAATGGCAGCAGAATACATTAGAACAGCACAACACATCCCGCTGGTCTCAACAGATCACCTCGGGTACCAGCTGAGCACCAGGACGAGCCGCCCACAGCCGCTGGAAGGGACCACTTGCCACTGTTTGCAGCTGGTATAGCCTTTCACTTGCAGCAGACAAACAAAATGAATCATACAGCTGGCCTAAACCATACACAAATCTAGCTACCGCTTTCACTGCCGCTGGGGAAAGGAGAAGGGGATAAAAAAATCCAATGACTGAAGTAGTTGAGCAGTTTTGGTGATGGTGTCGGGGTCCTATCTCCTCCCACAGCATTCACAAAGTGCGCTTTTTAAACAAGAAGAATCAACAGACTCCACATGCCCTATTTTGACCAATTCTGCAGCATACAACAGGCTGGATTTACAATGTCAACTAGTTACCAATTGATGCTTGTAACAGGAAATTTATCAGGAGTCAACTTCTATAGTTACTTTACAGTTCTATGAACCATGCACTGATACTCTTGAAAGCAGACAAGTAAGCTTCAGTGTATATTTTTGCAGCAGTCAAGTTTTTCCCCAATTAGACTTGATTTTTATTAATGACTTAAAAATTACAGTTTGACTGCTGAAATTCATTATTTACATTGCATAACACTTTTGAATTGGTTAAATGGTTTGGTTTTAAAGGGACTTTAGGAAAACATTTGAGGGCTTTCAAATAAGACTTTCATTCCATTTCCCTTTTGCAGTGAAGAGGCAGAGTCAGTTCAACACACCAGAATAAAATAAGAAAAAGAAAAAAACAACAAATTAAAGTAATATTCAAACCACAACATTTAGTTTATCTACATCCAGCTCAACAGCAACATTTATAATATCAATAATTTTTATCAGATTTTTTTCTTTAGGGTACCTTTTTATATGTTCTGATTATTTACAACTGTACAAGCAAAGCACACACTTCCAAGTGCACATATTTAATACAGTATTGACTATTTGCATTTACAGGTTTTTCAACAATCTGAAAAAGATCAACTGTTTAAGATCTTTAAGGTATATTACAAAAACTGCTGCTAGTTCCTGTACTACAGTATGTTTACCCAGTAAGACCAGTGACAATAGATACATACTGTAACTGAGTAATTCTGTATTCCATTCATGCTAACCCTCTATGGGGTCAGACCTCATTAACTCTAAGCTGTCTTGTACAAAAGTTAAGGCAAAGTCATTTTCAAGTTTAAATAAAATTCAAGTCTTTAAATATTGGATGGAAATAATTCTTTAAAAAAATCAGTTGTTTAAATAAACATTTTTGTGGAATAAACTGTACTGTCATAGTCAGCAGGAATGAGATTTGTCTGAACTTCCTGCAGTTTAAACACTTAAAGAAAAGCTTTAGGCATTTTAAAACAAAAATAATTTATATTCAACTTTATTAGAAACTTGCTAATTTAGTGCATCCTTGTCCTTCAGAAAGCGCATCACTTCTAAAGTAAATAAGTGTGAGAAACCTCATCCCAGAGGTAAATATCAGGGATCTCTTCCTCCACCACACAAAACAAACACCATTATCTCACGGCTTGAAAAATTTAAATCTGTATGCCAATGCTTGTAGTTACAGGAAGATGTCAACACAAGGCTGACTAAGATATGAACTCTTTCAAAGAGCACTTGGGGCAGAGATTTAAAAAAAAGTCTACACAGAGCACAGGGGTAACCAGAATATACAGCGCTGACTCAGTTAACTCCCTTACAAGCACAGGGAAGCTAAGGTTATCACAAGAAGGCTACTCTGCTTTCTCCTGATAACATCCACTAACAGGCTTCACCACCATAGAAGCTCACAGACTTGATTCTTTCTATTCACAATGTGCTTTGTATTTGCAAATTATAACATCAGTTTTATTCTGGAGTGAGAAGATGGTTACTTGCTTGCAGTAAGTCAAAAAAGGAAATATTTCAGAAAGACGGTTATGGTGCCCTGTAGAATTCTTTTTGTGTGTGCAAAACATCAAAAAAAGGTTAAGTTTTTAAAAATGCTAGAAACAGCTACTCATTTAACCTAAAAGTGCAAGTTCATTTGCTGACACTTAGTACAGCAGCCCAATAAAAAAAAAAAATCTTCAAGGTCACGTACTAATTTGTAAAATATATCTACTTCCTTGCACTCTACACACTAGCTGCCGTTATCAGTCTTTTGGACACTTTAGATATGTACTTGCAGACCAGTTTATTAAAAATATTGCAGCAGCACGTTTCTGCTCAACAGTTTAGAAAAAACTCACTATACAGAGCTTGCACTCACACAGCCACAGAGAGGCTTAATAAAAAGTTGATTTTTTTTTTAAGACAAATATTTTACACCTTGGAGGAAAAAAAAAAAAAATCACACTAAGCTTCACCTCCAATTAAGCACCAATCTAAATGTAAGGTTTAGAACAACTATCCAGAAATACCCAGAAAAATAGAATGTTTGTTCAAGAGGGGGAAAAAGTATTTCACAGAAAAATAACTTGCAGGCATTGTTACATGCCTTGTATCACTGCAAGCTCCTAACCAGCAACTCATTCTCAGGTATCTTAGTGGGAACATGGGTTTAATTTGTGGGAAGCAGACCTCTTCTCAAATCCCTCCCAGGTGTTATTTTCACTGAGGAGATTTAGGAGGGGTACTCTGTTCTTTATTTAAGCGTTTGCCAGTGGCTGGAGGGGACGATCTGCGTCCTGACTGTCTCCTCTGGTCTTTGGGTTGTCCAGGATGTGACTTTGCAGGAGGAGGTTCTCTATTTTTCTCTATTGTTTCTGTGGGCTTTCTTTCTTCTTTCCCACATGCTACAGTGTTTGGCTTCTGTTCTTTCTGGGGTTGCAATGTAGGAGGATCCTTAGTTGTTCTCTGGCAAATTTCCGCATAACTAGGTTTTCGCAGTTCCTGGAAAATCGGAAGCAAACACAACAGAGTTAAACAAAGCGTCCTGAGGAAAAAAAAAATTACTTTTATGAACAAAAAAGGGTTAAGTCCTTGTCCCAAAAGACTGCTGCACTAAAATATGCAGATGAGGGCTTGAGTATGAAGTTTACAGGAACTGTATAGACAATAAAGCTGAAGAAAAGGTAAAATGTAAAACAGCATGCCAGAAAAATGGGGTAATGGCATAGGGCAAAATACTCCCCTTTCAAACTCAAAACCAGCTGAAACACGATGAATACTCTGGTTTCAATATCAGCATATGTATTAATACTTCTACCTCAAGGATACTACCAAGAAGAGAATTCAGATAAGGAGATATCTTTTGTACTGTTAATTGCATAATTTTATCACATGCAAGTAATCATGAAGCCACCAATTAGTAAATTTAAAGCTGCTGGACAAATTCTAGGATGTTGGGCTCACATGATTAAGCAACACTGGGTAGCAATAAATATTCTGTTAAATGCAAACTGGATCATCAAGAAAAAGTGAAGTAATGAAGTCACTTACTATGGCAGCCCCATTGACTTGTACCGATTTACATGCAGTACTCAGTGTGGAAGAAGAAAGTCTTTCTGTACTCTGTGTCTCTCTCTGCTGTTTATCCACGACTTTGGAGTCCCTGTAAGCATCCAGCAGGAAGCAAGGCTCATGAGAAATGAAACTTCAGGATAGATGAATGGTTTAATAATGGGTCTAAAAAGTTTGAGTATGACTATAAATAGTTACAGCTGTAATTTGCCTAGCACATTATGATTAGCATTGCATTCAAAAATGCTGTTGAAAATAGAAAAAATATATTCCTGTGCAATGTGATACTACCCATAATTTGTCATGTTTTGATAGCATTTAGTTACTCAGTTATTTGATTTGCAGGTTCCAAATAAAGTGTCACCAAAAAACTTTCTTTACGGTATGGACATCAGTACTGCCCACAGAGCCGCCGTGGGTTTACTCTCTCTGTTTCAAAATTGTCTAAATACAAGACAGTAAGGTATTCATTAAACTTCTCTCACAGAAACTAAACCATGACACTAAATTTTCTTCTGCTAAATGGCTATTATGATTGAATCACTAATATGATATTGTTCGGAAATTAAGCTTTATTGCCTTTACTACAAGTACAACAAAATATTACTTCTTTCATTGATTAAGATTTTAATAGCTATTTACATTGTTCTGCCTCATGAAAGAAAATGCAAATGTGACTCAGAGCAGAATTATTATACCCATGTAATTAAGTGCTTACTCAGTAGGCTGGGGTGGCGAAGGAGACCTTTCAAAGGTCCTGGGCAATGTAGAAGAAACTGGTAGCGGCTCTCGAGGAATTCCTGATGGAATAGTGTTTGTACTTGCATCCACATTAATGTTCTGAAGGGGGAAAAAAGGCACAGAAGGACAATCAAAATATCCAATTAATACAGTTTGCCTGAAAATCAGCACAACCAGAAAACAGTTCATAGTTTGATTTTATATGGTAAATTGACTATAGGAAGGTACAGAAGGAGCCTATACATATATTGTAATGAATATGTTATTTTTTTCCTTTCTATTTATTTAGGAACACAGACAAATAACACCCTATGGTTATTTCCAAAGAAGTTGTAAGCTTAGGTCCCTTTGGGACATATCTGGATGACAAAAATCACTTAGAATCCTTATGGTTGGAAAAGACCTTTGATCAATCATCACCCTGTCAACTAGACCATGGCACTAAGGGCCACATCCAGTCATTTCTTCAACACTTCCTGGGCTGCTGACTCCATCACCTCTCTGGGCAGCCTGTTCCAATGCTTAACTTCCCTACCTAAACCTCCCCTGGCACAGCTTGAGGCCCTTTCCTCACCCTGTTGCTGGCTGCCTGGGAGAAGAGACCAACTCCCACTTGGCTACAGCCTCTGTTCAGGCAGTTGTAGAGAGTGACAGGGTCTCCCCTGAGCCTCCTTTTCTCCAGGCTAAACACCCCCAGCTCCCTCAGCTGTTTCTCAGAACTTGTGCTCCAAACCCTTCACCAGCTTTGTTGCCCTTCTCTCTGGACATGCTCCAGCTGCTCAGCATCTGGTAGTGAGTGGTCCAGAACTGGCCACAGGATTCCAGATGCAGCCTCACCAGTGTCGAGCACAGAGGGACAATCACTTCCCTGGTCCTGCTGGCCACACCATTTCTGATACAGGCCAGGATGCCATTGGCCTTCCTGGCCAACTGGGCACACTTGGCTCACGCTCAGTTGCTGTTGACCAGCACCTACAGGTTCTTTCCTGCAGGGCCTCTTTCCAGCCACTCCTCCCCCAGCCTGTGGTGCTGCTGGGGGTTGTTGTGATCTAAGTGCAGGACCTGGCACTTGGCCTTGTTAAACCTCACACAGTCAGCCTTGGCCCATCCATCCAGCCTGTTCAGACCCCTCTGCAGACCCTTCCCTTCCTGTCTTCCAGCACATCAACACTCCTGCCCAACTCAGTGTTGTCTGTGAACTTACTGAGGGTGCCCTCGATCCCCTCATGCAGATCACCAGTAAAGTTATTAAACCAGACTGGCCCCAATACCGAGCCCTGGGGAATACCACTAATGACTGGAACTAGTGACTTTTTTCAACCTGGAAATTTTGCACCTGCTGCTGACAAAGTAGGCTTTGCACCTGTTCACATAACCACAGGCAGTCTATGAAAACAAAGGTCTCCTAGTGCTGTGAACTAAAAACTATCTTCTTCAAAGTTCTAATTCTGCATCATCCCAATATAATAATTTGCTACCAAGCCAAAGAGGCTTTTTCCATAGTCCTCAAAAGATTCTGGTAGTGCCAAGCGATACTGTGCTTCGAGATAAAGGCCAAAGAGGTTCAAGACGTATGCATTAATTTAAATTGTCACAAAATAGCAAAAGAGAAAGACAACTTTGTATCCTAAAAAACATGTATCTTACATTTATAACCATTTTGTTTGTTTTGAAGGGTGCTATGTTGTTTGTATTGCTTCTGACCTGTCTCATCCTAAAAACTAAAACCCAAAGAGATTCTGGTATGCAGAAGGGACAACAATGGGAGAACACAAGCTCAGAAGGAACAAGATATCCCTTCTTTTCCCCTAGCCCAGCCAACATTCAAAAGGGCATAAACCATAAGACTCCTATGGTCACTGTTATAAAGGAAAATTGTATTTGATTATACTGTTTTAAAATCAGGCATAGATTACTGCAGTAGATCTAAGCCTAGTTTGATTCAAAGTAGAAGACTGCAAAAGGTGGATGTTTAGGAATAACAGAACAGCTTTTATAGTCTTACTTGCTGTAAGATGTGTGCAAAAGGCTTGAAATTGCAAGCTGCTGAGCATTCTGGCCCAAGTGCATCAGAACTTGCAGGTACATGGTTAAGTGTGAATAGCTTCACGTCAAGCAGACATGCAAGAGCTTTTCCTTGCCAAAACACTCAGCCCTTGATCTCACAGCGCTACACTTCCTAGTTACAAAATGTGGGATGATTACTACCTGTCATTCCCCAGAGCTACATCTAGAAGAGCATCACTAAGCAAAGAGCATAAAGATATGATGCTTGGATAACAACTGCTGGAAATTATAGACCCTTAGTCCCCTCAGCTTCCGTACACAGGACTTGCCCACCTATAAAACAAGGGAAGCACTGTGTAACTCTACTTCAGTGCTTTGTAACACTACATCAGGTGACATGAAAAAACACTGAGATCAAGGTGAAAAGCAGCCTGTATACATTGGCAAGACCCTGATGCTAGCTCAAACACCTTTGTAGCAATACACAATTGCTCTTTGCAGCCAGTTGCTGTTATCTTACTCTTTATTTAAATGCCAACAAGGAAAGGTAGCATAATCCCTTTCTTCCACACAATGGTACAGAGTAACTCCCGTACACTGGAAAATGAAACTGGTAAATTGAAGGATGCTTTTTAATGTGACAGTGCACTGCAGTATCTTAAAGCCTCAGTACCTGACTGATATGAAGACTGCCTCTACATGAGAGAAGTCTAAATTCTTTACAATAAGTACACTGCAAACCAAGTACTAGATCTGTGATGGGGGAACAAGGGGTTTTCAGCTGCAGCACTAAGAGCAAGTGCTGGAATCATATTTAAAACCTGAAATACAATAGTCAAAAAACACTTCCTAAGTAACCAGAGGTACAATACTTCAAAATTAATAGAACTTGGCCAAGAACAGCCTACAATCTGCAGTACTGGCACACAGTAAGTTAAACACTGCTCTTACCATGGCTCTGACCTGCACATTCGCCCTAAATGCAATCCTGGGACATAGTTGCCCCTCCTACCACTTGCAGGAGACAGAGTAGATGGCTTGTCTGTACAGTCACTGCCTCGGGTGCAGGCTGCCCTGCTGCCTCCCCTTTTCTTTACCAAAAAATACCCTCTACCCACCCCTGACACATGGGCACCAAAGAAAACACTCTAGACCCAGCAAGAGAAGACATGAGAGATTGTGGTGGTTCACCACATTGCTTTGCACTGCTAATCCAGGGCCTAAGTTCTTCAGTCGTGGTACAGCTGGAAAAACACAAGTTAAATTAGAGTTATCAAGAAAAGCCAATACAGACTTTCATAGCCCAGAGCATTCCACAGTGCAGAGGGTTACGTGAGTCTTGCCGGAGAAGAACACACTGTCACTCACAGATGGCATGGCAGAGACAGTTCTAAGAATGAAATCTATGAAAAGGTACTGAACATTAATTTTCAACTGCATCTCTACTACATCTATATAGCAGTGGTTGCCAAGTTATTCTGATGTATTTTCATCTTTCTGAGCAATATGACAAGACAACACTGGGATCCAGCTGGTTTTGGTAGCAGTTTTTGTTCCAGCTATGATGCCTACTGAGATTACGTAGGCAGCTTCTTTATTTTGGTGCTTAGAAGTTTGTCACTTTAAAGTGTTTTATATACAACTCAGAAGTCTTACTTTCAAACAGGAGGGAAAATGTATCACATACCTTTCACCTGAGTCTATCAAAAAGCCTGAGGCAGTTATGAACAGCAAAGAGCATATTTTCTAATCTCTGCTATTAACATCTACTTATTATATTGGTGCCCGTATTCCACACCATTTCAAAGAGAATACCCAACAAATTCTGAGCTATAAGTGAAGAAGGCAGCAGCACATCATTTGACAGCTGTTTTTAAAGAACATTTCTTACAACCATGTAAACCCACAAGTTATTTCCGTATATAAGCCACCAAATCTGAAAACAAGAGGTATGCAAGTCTTTGTTTACCCAACAAAAATGAACATCCACTACTCACTCTTTCTTTTGACGTTCCTATTACCACACTGGACAGTCTGTTTTCAAATAGGTCTTCAGTCTTTAAATTGCCAGCAGCCCCGGGTAACGGAGGAAAGCTAGATAAACCCAATTCAAAACTGGGAGATGGAGGTTTTGGGGGTGGTGGAGACTGTGTTTGGCCTCTCTGGAATAGAAATAACATGTAGGGGTTACTGCACTAGATGACAGAAAAGATATGCAACTCTAAACTGTATTTTGTACTTGACTTATATCAGCAAAGCCCTAGAGAAGGATTCCCCATCTCATCTCCCAGAAAAACCACACAGTTCCGGGGAATACATGCTTTCATTTTCCAATGTTGCCCTTAAAATATTTAATTATTATTTAAATGCCATGGCATATGCATCAGCTTTAGTGATACCAGCATAGTAAGAAGTTTCCTCACTGACTCTTCCTTGAGGACAGACACACTGACATAGAAAGGAAAACAGACTGATTTAGGTGTCATGATATAGGGAAAATATAATGCCCATTTATGTACAGTTAGTAATATCCTAAATAAAAAGACAGGAGTCAACAAGAATCTTATTTTCAGATATATGAAGAAACGGCACGACAGCATGCCTTGTATGTGGTACAGACAACAATAATTTATATCTAATTAGTATTAATCGATATTGTCAGTTTGTAAAAATGCAAAAGTAAGTGCCAAACCTATTTTTGAAACAGAGACTGTTAAACTAAATCTAAGAAGAAAAACAATGTCTCAAGCAAAAAAACCAACATCAGTGTGCTAAATGCAACTATTTTGCACTAGAGACAGCAGTTCAAGAGTTAAAAGTACCACAATTAGAGATCACTTGTGAGGACTGCTGGTAAGGATTTGTAAATCTATATTATATTTACACAGGAAAAAATAAATCTCCTTTTGTAATATGCTGTAACTGAAGTTACCAATTAACTTCATCTACAGCATGTAAAGAAGTAACTGTTTCTTGAATGTGCTGAGGCCTGTGCTAAGATAATCTCTGCTACAAAATACCAAATGCAAAGCAATCTTTGAAACAGTTCCTATTTTGAAAAGGAAAATATGAGGATATAGTCAAGATGGTGTGAATGTAAGAACAATGCTTCTGAACAAAAAGAACAACAGACACAAGACTACCTTCAAGGTCTTTTCACAAACTACATGAAATGTCAAAACAATTGTGTGGCAACAGGGAAGTAGGGAAAGAACAAATAAATACAGAGGCAAGAACAACTGCAACCCCCAGGACTGCTACTGACCCAGCACTACCCCCAGGAAGAGTGCTACAACAATGGTGACTGCAAATCTCCAAAACTGAAGTCAGATGACCTGCCAAAGGTCAGGGAGAGTGATTACACTTATCCAGCTCAAATTGCAAGAGGAACAACTCGAATTTTTAAAAGTCATTCTTCAAATCACAGCACTCGCTCTTCTTAAAGAAGACTGAAGTTCTGCAATAGCAAATGCTTCCATGTTACAAACATTTTAAGTTACACAGTTGAGTCCTAAAACCCTCAACATATTAAGAGTGGTATTAACATCTTAAATGAGTAGGACGAGTGGGGACTTCAATGGATTTTAAGCTAACTGCATAAAATTTCTCAAGTTAACTTCCTGTAAGTTGAGTAACCGGCTTTTGTATACAGCCTCAGCAACTGTCTGATCAAAAAATTTCATGCTCTTTTTCATGCAAACATGCATACACTCTAATTTTTCCTTTAAAAAGAAAAATCTTCTAAAGAAGTCATTACTCCATTCAAATACAACTGGTTTTAGTGATGTCCTGTGTACACTATCTAATTGCTACAGCATTACACAAGAAATAGTCATCAGTACTTGGATTCAATTATTTCCACAATCTGAGGGGGTAAAATTTCAATCTTTTGCTTCCAAGTACACTTCCTTGCAGTGCATGCAGCCATGGGTGTGCAGCAGCTTTCACCTCTGCTCAAGGTGCAGCACTGGACACTACAAACTAAAGATGCTTGGTGCAGAAGAGACTGGAAGGAAGCTGGTTGTACAGGCTGCAATTACAGCCTGGCGCTGACAGACGGGAACCGTGGGTCTCCAAAGAAGTCACATCTACAAGTTTTTACATTCAAAGTTCAAATAATCTTTGCAGTCAGCTCCGTCAGAAGTGCTGCTCTATTCAGTAAGAGCGTCCAAGGTAATCCTTTCACTCCAGTCACTCACATGCCTAACCTGTACCATTTCCTCGTTCTTTTAAATACAGAAGAAAGTTAATAGGAAAACTTCACTCTAAAAATTCAAGCAGCTTTGAAAGGGCAAAAGGAAGAAGTACTGGGAATCCTACATGTAATCTGGTCTCACTGCCACTGGGAAGTTTGATGAGAACTGAAAGGAAGGAATCACCTGCTAAACTTTCCTGCTCCTTTATCTAAGTTCACTAAGGCTACTCAACAGCAGGAGCCACAAACACACAAATGCAATGATTCCAGACCTTTAGGAAAGTGTTATGGCTCATGCAGCAGTATTACTTCACAATTGTAACATGAATTAGGAAATAACCTGGTTCAACTTCACATATATACCATCTGTGGCAAAAACAAATTGCAACGAAATGACCAGTTTTATCATATCAAACCTTAAATCCTACAAAAACATGTTTTTTTCTCTTCTACATCTAGTGCTACATCAAAGTATCAAGGCTACTTTGGTATTAACCTTGAATTCCAGTTTACCAAAACCACAGTATTTCAATAGTGTTAGCATACCCTTACCAAGTGGCACTTGGCATTTAAGAAAACGAACTTCATAACCACTTAAGAAAATGACCACTTCATAATGCACAGCAGAAACATTAGTTATGACACAAGGTTCTATAAAATGTTCTTCAATGTCATCATTATTGATAATGAAGTATCAAGTGTTTTGAACTTTAGTTTAGCTATTCCTGAACGTGAACACTGGCATGTTGAAAAAAACTGAGATGGGAATCTTCTGCCACTCTAAGAGTAATTTTAACTTTTCCCTGACTTCTGCATTAATGGAAAATCATCTCTGATACCCGAATGCAGTGAACTCATGTGACTAATGAGCTGTTATTATCTTTAATCAACTGTGATGTACAACTGCTTGTGCAGTAACTTATGTCACCTGTTACTCCATGATAATATCCATACTAATGCCTTGTTACCCTACTTTTATTAGGGACAAATAAGATCATGAACACTCACTGTAAACTTGTCCTCCCTTTTCTTTCGGTAGCCATATGAGTTTTTCCTATGGGAAAGAAAGCAGATATCAGAACCTTGCCTATAAGTGGATGGACAGCAGCTAATGAAAACAGAAGAAATTAATTCCAATTGCTATTTCATCCATCTTCATTCTACACAGGTTATTAAGAAATGTTTTAGGGAAAAATTCCTAGCAAGCCCTCATTAAAACAAAGGTATAGATCTTATGCAAATCAGCATAAGAACACACTAGTTACAAGTAATTCCTGCGTTAAAAGTACCTCAGTAGAGATTTTATGTAAGGATTAGACAAAACATTACAGTATCCAAATAAGGGGTTTAGGATTTTTTGTACACCAATATAACTTCTCAAATATAGCTAACTATTTCCAATCCAGGTAAAGCTCCTTCAAAACACTTTTAGCACTTTGTCCCCATCCCTGCTTCAGGTAAAGCTCCTCCAAGCAGCAGTGTAAAATTTGCAGTGCATTCAGATTCAATATATTTTTTAAGTTTTTTGTCTGACTTTTATTACTCTAAATGTATTCAACAGTGAAACATTAAAATGCAACTCTAAGTACTGACTATTCCTGTACATTTTTGTAGTCTATAGTTTGAGCCATCTTGTTTCCTGAGTTCTTAATCATACTTTCATCCATTAGTTATAACACAATTTGGTAAATTAGATTTAGAAAGGTATTACAACCCTTGCACAAAATCCCCATTTAATTTTGCAATGATACAAGTCTAAAATAGGATCATGTGCGAAACACTTGAGTTATCTTCCAATTCAGTGAGTCATTCAAAATGTGATTTACTTAGAGACAAATACAACCATTATCAAAGCTGCAGAATACTTTTATAAAGCACTTACTAGAACTGCATTTATAAAAATTCCAGTTTTCAGCTCCCCAGGTAGTTGGTTGTGGTTTTTTGTTTGGTTGCTTTTAAAACTACATAACAATAGTTTCCTTAGCTGCCTGCAGGCGTTTTTCCTCCCTTCATACCAATCCGTCATCTTTGTTGTTGTGTATGCCCAATTTGGTCAAAATTCTGATCTTTCAACTTAAGAAGTTAAGAGTGAGCACTGCTAATACAGGTTCAGGTGCACAATCTACAATGCTGAACAATGGAATGCACAGAACTTCATTAAAGTCAAACAAATAATATACAGAAACTTTCTTGCACCAGATGAAGAAAGGATAGAGGATTAGATCTTACGGATCTTACAGATCTAAACTGTTCATCACTTGCCAATAATGATTTTCATCCAGTAGGAAAGTATCAAAGTCCACTTGGCCTTTGTTCTGCATTTAACACCTTCTGTGAAGTACTTTGCAAGATTTTAGGTTTGAGGAGAGAGTCTCAGCTTGAAGCAGTATTGAAAATATAACGATACCACACCTCCACTAAAAGCAGTAGTTCAGAAGCAGCAATACTTGGCTGTTCAGAGGACAACTACGGAGCACACTCACCTTCCTCTCCCTAAGCCAGGGGATGAGTCAATGCTGCTCTGTTCCATCCGTCCAGTTCCCACTTCCCTCTTGGTGTAACTGGTGGTAGCACTCTGCATCCGTGTCCTGCTTTGTCCCGGCTGCCGCGTCTGTGGACTCCTGACGCCATTGATTAAACGATCAGCAGAAAAGTTGAATATTGTAGGACTGTCTAGAAGCCCAGGTCCCCTTTCTGCACTGGGTATTGTATGTCGTATATGTGACTTGCTAGGATTCCTATAAATTCAAAAGTCATTTCAACATACGCACTATCAGAGATCTTCTGAGGCCTAAGCCTATTCACAGAATTCAGAAGTAAGATCTTCAGTCCTTTATCACTTATTTCATTTATAAGAATGATCAACATTCATTGTAACAGGTCACGTGAATTATCAAAATTAACCTTTTCCCTGTCTGTTTTCAACTAGACCTTTACTATATGAATAATCCTGCTGATGACATGTCATCTCTCAGAATATTTCAGCTGAATACCCTAAATCACAGAACAGACAAGTCCTCAGCTTTCAGACTGTCCATTTACATTTCAAAACACTATCCATTAACGACAGGAGCACCATCTGCCCTTTCGCCTCACCTTTGGCAACATGTTCAGTTTCACAAGTATTCTCAAGTTAGCTGGTGTTACTAAAATAAGCAGATGAAAACCCCATATGCCAGATAACACAACAGTATTGTTAAAAGATAGATTAACTTGCCTGTTCCTGGGAGGATATTGTCTGAGTGTTGTCAGTGGAGAAGCAGCAGGCTTGAAGGTTGGAGATGTGAACCCATTGATAAATCCAGTATTTGGAAATGGTGTTACCTAAAAAAACGTATTGCATGCTCATCATTATAAACAAACTGAGTATAACTTTTCTTAACCCCATATTTTTTGTCATTCTGTGCAGGACAGTACTTAAAAGATTGGCTCAAGCAGAAACAGAGCATCTGTCTAACGCCTTGTAGCTAATTTAAAAAATTTCTGAAAAAACTCCAAGCCTCTGTATTTCTGAGAAGTCAGCCACTACACATATTCAGCTTATGATAGTTTCAGAGGATTGAAAAACATCAAGCCAAAATTCTTGGCTGTAAGTTAAATAGCTCTCCTATTTCACACCACACTACACATGACTTTGGAGTACAGAGACACCTCTTTGTCAGAGCCTCTAATTGACATTGCCTGTAATTGTTTCTCTTATAATTTACATGTGAATTCCTCCCTAAAAAAAGCCCTCAACAACTTCTTTTTAGTTCCTCATTCTACTTCCATGTGACATCTAAATAAAGCCTAGAGAATGAGTGGATGTTAAGTGGAACTCTGATGCTTTTCAGATCCTACCACCTTACTCTACACACGAAACACTGTCTTCTTGTCTGAAGAAACAACATTAGCAAAAGATTTTCTGGGGTGGGTGCATATCAATGTCTTGTAGTAACAAGATACCTCAAAACCTGAAGCATGTTCAAAGTAATTTTTCCAACCTTGCTAGCACACTTGTGTCTTTTTAATTTAAATGTATAAGTGAGTTGCATTTAAGAAATGTTACTATTAGCACCAGCAAATGCTTGCTTGTCTTCTCCCCCTGAAAATAACTACGAGGCAGAACAATAAGACTCCTCCTACACTCTATTAAATTAAACAGCTAGGATTACGACTATTTTCTATAAAGGTACATTTAAACTTGAAAAAGGTTTCTTGCACAAGTTAAATCACTGATCAATGGAAAACAAAATTTAGCACCAAAGATGTCATATCAAACTACTGCTAGCCTAACTTAGCATGCACGACAGCAAATGCTACCTCAGACTCCACAAAAAGGCCATTAAAAAAGGCCTTTTAAAAAAGGCCTTAAATAAAGCTCCTCAAGGAACAAAGTTTCATCAAAGTAATGCTTTCTGGTTTAAGAGTTACACCTTAATGTAAAATTCCACCAGAACTAGCAAGCAACCACTGAATCTGAAAAATGAGAAGACACTGAACATATTGGGGACACCAGCAATATTCAACCCTTCTTTCTTTATAATGATGTGTGGTATTTTTGGAGGAAAATTTTTTTTTTTTCCATTTTCCAATAATACCAAAAGCATCTCCACGGAAGTCATCTGGCTCAAACATGCTTTCTTTTCAGTTTCTTTTTTTTTTTCCCCAAGCAGGACAAACTAGATCTTTTCTCAAATACTATTAAGTACGTGATGAAGAACCAGGTAGTTTTAGAATCCTGAGGACAAGTGTTGCCATATTCAAGTTTCAAAACTTAAATGGTAGGCCCACACTACTGGAGATCTCAAATTAGAGATGAGAAAAAGCAGTCTTTATGTTGAAGCAGAATAGAGAAACTTTGCTGTATTTTCACACAAGTCTCTACATGCAAACTGCAACCCTGTCTCATGAAAATTATTGCTGTGTCATGGTTCCTCATGGTCCCTGTTCTCCTCAAGTGATTTCTATTCAAATATAGCTCTTCCTACAAAAGAATCAAGAAACATTACGTTACAGTCATGTACATAAAATGCAGCTAACCAATGACAATACACTGCAAAACAGTGAAAGGCAAAGCCCAGACAGTTGATTTCCTGTTTTGACTAAGAAAAGTATGAGATCTTTAATGCTGACAAACTCATAATGTCTTCCCCAAAGGACAGGACTAATAAGCCTTCTTTAAAACAAAAAGTTACAGGATAACATAAGGCGGATACACAGTCTACTCTGCCTGAACCTGTGGCTTACTAATCTAGGTCTTCTATACCATTCCCATCCAGCTACTTCAGCATCCCAGAGGAAGACTGTGCAATAGCCAGTCTTAGTTTATCTACAGGAAGATTCACATTCATTGCTGCTTAACAAGGCAGCTTTCTCCTGGAGTAACACAGCTTGCTCTGTTACCTTCTCTCCTCTGCATTCTTCATCCCTCCGAGAAAGCCTCCCCCTGCAACAGCTCTGGTTCCCTTCCCTGTGTGTGAAGTGTTTAGCACACCAACTTTTTAATTAGCTCGTGGTTCAGTACAGAGGATGTGTGCTCAAGTTTGTTCAAGGACACTTTAATCCTCTGCCAAAAAAAACCGTCTAAAGAACTTTAATTTTGAGCATTGCTCCCCTCATTTCTTTGAGCCACAAGTAAAGAGGCATCTCCAAAGGGGAGAAAGAGGCTCCACATAGGAAACCTGAGCCTCCCAGTCATTACAGGAGACCACCCATGTATTTTTAAAGTAACAAAGGCCAGCTAAATGGGGCCAAGGTAATTCTGATGAGACTGTCACAACGGAGAAGATGGAAGCAGCATTGCAGGACACAGTGGATGTCCCATTACAGTATATAAGGATTTATTGCTACCACCCTAGCTTCAAGGCTTACCAACAGCCTCTTTTAAGAAAAAAGCAATTGAAAAGTGATTTTTGTAATTAGCAAAAGCAGTTTTACTCTTCACTGGCAAAAGAGATGTTACTATTGGACAGAAAATATTCTGCTTTAAGAATATGCCAAATAGGGCAATTCAGCATGCTAACCTAGAACCTAACTTCCTCCTAGAAGATAAGACAGCATGGCATCTTGACAAATCCTTACTAAAGAACTGCCTCAAAACCTAAAAGGTTTAAGAAGAGAATCACAGTCCTCAAAGTCTGAGACCAGATACAATTTTCAAATAATCCATCTTGTACACCATGGGAAGGATTTTGAAGGACTGTTTTTCAAGAGGAATTAGAATCTTAAACTCCCCTCTTCAGGATACGTTTCCTACACCTCAATAAAAAATAATACCAGCTTTGAAAAGAACACAACTGTTTCAGAATCCAGAGACTTACCAATGAAGGGTCAAGGTAGCTGTGCGTGGCTGACCAGGTCTGTGGGCCAATTAAGCTGTACAGTGGGAAGTGCTGCTGGGGACTGTATACTGGAGGTATGTAAAAGGATGTTGTGTAGCGCTGCTGCGTGTAGAGGTTCATATCCAGAGGTCTATATCCATTCTTTGGCAAAAATGTGTTTATAGCTATTGCCTTTGCTTTTATCCTTGCCTGCAAAGGAGATTAGATTATTTATTACAGAAACTTTCAAATTAAGTCAGGATGGTTCAAACTAGCAGCCCTCAAACTTCTACTGGACACTTATCAGCCACTGCTTTCTCCCTCAAGGACAGCAGGAACTACTGAATGCTTCCCTCCTCCCTGATGCTGGGCTGGATATGCCACTGCCAGAAATGAGGAAAAGGAGAAATGAACACCTGGTATGTGCTACATTTCTAAGCCCACCTCCAGGTCAAATGGCTGCTGAGATTGGATCACTTAAATTTGTATTAGAAAACACAGTGAGCACCACAAAACCCAGAACATACACATGTGCCCCACCCCTAACATCATAAACTCTGTTTACCTTAATCGGTTTTCCTTGGAAAGTCTTCACTTCTTCTCTAAGGTATCTGTAAGCCTTTAAAAAAAAGAAATTATTATATTTGTCAAATATAATTTAAATAAAGGAAACTTAAGTTTTGACAGGCTAAACCTAACAGTAATTCTTGGAGTGTCTGCTAATGTTACAGTATAGCAAACTCTCATATATCATCTGCATTTAGCAACATTAAACTTATCATTCAGTGCTTCAGTAGCATTAAAACAAGACTAACCGTTATGATTGAAGCATTTCAATGTGTCACCCAAAATATCAACATTCTCAGTACAAAACAATCACAGCTTCAGCCAGGAAGCCAGGATATGTGAACAAGATAAAAAAAATTTTTATGTTTAATAGTTACTGAAAACTGGATGCTACCTAAGGGGAAGCATTACTATTTCACAGTTCAGGGTATCTTTCTTAAGTTGTTACGCATTTGTAATACAGTTTATAACCTATCAATTCACCCTCATATCATCCTTTTTTACTGTTACATTCTAATATGCTTAAAAAAACAGTGTTACCTGCTGTGCATCAGCTTCTGATTCAAATGTGATGAACCAATTGTCATTATAGGCGAACTCACAGTTGATGAACTTAGGCAAATTGTCTCCTTTGAAAAGTGCTTCAACCTCCTGGGGAAAGTGGTTTGATAAGGAGGTAAAGGGAGGGGGGGAAGGGGAAGGATGGAGAGAAGAAAACATCAATTTAAAGTACAAAACTCCAAGAAGGAAAGAAAGCAAGCACTGCTGGGCTTACAAAACAGAACAAAGTCGTTCAGTACACCTGCAGTAGTGTCAGCTCCCCCTCCCCACTGGAAGGAATTCAAACTAGCACTGTCTAAGGCCATACTGCAAGAGGAGTTTAGCTGGGAGCTCTTTAGGCCACAGAGAGACATTTAAACTTGGCATCAAGTGCAGAAAGATGTCTATTTCTCACCTGTCCCCAAAAACCATGGAGCCACATGAAAACCTGTGCATATGGCATGGGACAGGAAAATCCTGCCCTTTCAGCAGAAACCTGCAGATAAGCTTTAACTCAAATGTCTACAGATGCATGTATTTGAAATAGGGCTTATGTTACCTCAAACATAACCAACTAGTTTCTACAGAAAACACACACACTGGACTTAATATTTGTTTTAATTCATTTGCATTTTTTTTGGTTTTGCCACGGATTTGAGCTGAGCAGCATCAAAAGGCAACACAAGTTGGGAGGCATTACAGCATTTTGGAATTTTGCTGCTTAAATAAAGCCTGACTCTGCTGTGCCAGGAAACATAGGCTATTAAATCTGGTTAGTTAAGTCTAGATTTTTCCAGTCTGACAAATTCAAATGCAATGTATAAACATTTCACTGGAGACCAACTCTTTTGAAAATAAAGACTCCTCAGAACTTTGTTGTTGTCAAACATTTAAGAGTGACCATCAAGTGCTAATATATCCAACCTGACAAACTGATGACAGCAAAAAAATTTTTTTTCTAAATGTACAATACTAAAAGCTAGGCAATCTTTGAAATGCTACATTTCATTTGGAAAGCGAGAAGTAGCCACTATTTTTAAGCTATATACATAGCATATATCCAACTTCTTCCTTCCAATTCCTTTCAGCCTTTTGTTTCATGTTCCTGTTTTTAAGGCCACCTACTTTTTTGTTATCAGTTTTAAACTGCAGTACTTCTGATTTTTGTATAAAGGTTATCAAGAGCAACTCTTTCAGAATCTTTAGTCTTCCCTGTAAAATTAAATAGAAGAGAAAATAAAATATCTACCCGTCATCAAGAATCTGCGCCTTCTCCTCCTTTGTGAAAATTCAAGATGGTTTAATTATGACCCCATAATTTTTTCTAATCTTTCCATTAGTTATAGTCCCTGCTTCATCAAGAGTGGCATTGAGTATCTTTCAAAGAATGAAATTCTCCTGTCTTGCACTCATTCCACAAGCCAGTAGAGATCCTTAGTGACTTATTGACACCTCTCACCTCAGCACTATGGAAATGTTTGCAAAGCTTTAACTGCTTTACTTGAACAAGCCAAGGTGCAACAGTGGCATTTTCTAGTCTAACACTTACCTTCTTTCATCCTTGTCTATTTATCCAAGGATCTCAGCACCACGTGCATATAGATAAGACAAAGTCCAAGAAAATCATGGTAACTCTACCAAAGAGAGCACTATCAGTTTCTCAGCTCTCTGCAGAGCTACAGGTTCTACCATAGTCTTCCTATGAGCAACATTATCAAAAATACTTATTATCCAAACAAACACAATAAACTAAGTTTAAGAAGTGTTGTTAGAAACTAACAGTGTAGTAAGAAATGTGATGTGCTTATTGAAATCTAGAAGAAATCTAACTTCCAAGTCCTAAGGGAAAGATGTTTTTTACTGAACAAGGAAACACTTACTTCAATGGGAGTAGATTCAGGTACTTCACGTAAAATCACAATACAGCGATTCTGATTTGGCCGAACTTTTTCCCCCTTCTCATCCACTTGAACTAAAGGCAACGCTAAGAGAGAAAAGACAAGAATGCATTTTAGCTATCAGCAAATGTAGTAGCTTTGCACTCCAAAAGATGCTGTCAACACAGTTTTACAATGCAGAGCCTCAAATATTATTGAACATTAACAAACAAACAGACAATGACTGATGACACTTTCAAACATATGAAACCAAGCAGACATGTTTCCTTATCACATCCACACTTTTCCAGCCTAGAAAATCCCAATTCATTTGTTTTCTTCTAAAGCACACATTGAGTCATGGTTGTTTGGGGCTTTTTTCTTACCTTAGTGGTAATGTCCAGTAGCCTCTTCTGAGAATTTAATCAAAGAAACAGAATATCAGGTTGGATCTCAAAGATAATTTGGTGCAACCTTTCCTGGTAAAAAGCACAGTTTAGACAGGATGGCCCAGCACCCTGTCCAGCTGAAACTTTCAAGTATCCAGTGTTGGGGAATCCACCACTTCCCTGGGGAGATTATTCCAATGACTGATTGTTCTCTGTGGAAAATTTTCCTCTTGTGTCCAACTGGAATCTCTCCAGGAGTAACTTGTACCCATCACCCCTCATCTCTACCATGTGACTTTTTATATAAAGGGAGTCTCCATCTTCCTTGCAAGATGGCCATAAGGTCTGCCCGGAGCCTTTTTTTTCCAAGGCTGAACAAACCCAGTTCTCTTGTCCTTTCCTCATACAGCAGGCTTCCCAGTCCTCTGATCACCTCTGGGGCCCTTCTCTGGATGCAATCTTCTCCTCCACAACTTTTTTGTGGAGTCAGGACCAAAACTAACACAGTATTCCAGGTGTGACCTAACAAGCTCTGAGTGGAATAGTGACTCCTTTACCTCTGCTGCTCTTATTGATGCAGCCCAGCATCCTGTTGTCTGGTCCAGGTCTCCTTCCACAGAGCTGCTCCCTAGCCAGGTAGAACCCAGCCTGTGCTGTACTCCTGAATTATGTTTTCCAAGGTGCAATACCTTACACTTATTCTATGGAGCTTCATAGGGGTCTTGTTAGTGCGCTCCTCAAGCTTATTCAGGTCTTCCTGGAGGGTGGATCTCCCTTCTGAAGTATCCACTTCCCCACTCAGTTTGCTATCATTGTGCTATTTAACAGAGGGCAAATATTTTCCTTCTGTTTCTGTTCATCATTTACATATCTGAAGAACCCCTTCTAGTTTTTGACAAAACTTGTAGTTCTGGCCAAATTCAATCTGAGCTGAGCTTTTCCATTTTTAGGTGCATCTCTGCACGCCCTGGCAATGTCCTTGTAGCTCTCACCAGGTATTCATCCACTTTTCCATCTCTCATATGCCTCTCTCTTGTTTTGAGCAGACTCAGAAGCAGAGTTAAGCCAAGGGTGTCTCTTGATCCGCCTACTTCCCTTACCTTTAACGGGGATGAAATGTTTTTGTGCTTCCAGGAGAGAACTCCCAGCACTAGTACAGTTAGCTCCTTTATCCTCCATGGAAACTTCCCACAGAATCCCTCCCAACTGTGCTCTGAGCAAGCTGAAGTTTGCTCTTGCAAAATCGAAAACCTTAGAAATGCTCAGGGTGCTCAGCACAACCCCAGACTCCACAGTTCTGTGATTCCTGCAGCCAAGGCTTCCACTAACTGAGATATTACAAAGCAGGCTTTCTTAGTTTCTGAGCAGTGAGTCCAGCAGTGCCTGATTCCTGGCTGGCACATCTAACACTTGTACGGGGAAACAGTCCTCTGCACATTCCAGAAGCTTGATGGATGACATGAGCTGCCGTATTGTTCTTCCAACAAATATCTAAGCCATTGAAATTGACTGTAAGTACCAGGTTTGGCTGACCCAAAGCTTGCTGAAGTGACACAAATATTGCTCTGGTGGCCTTATTGTCTTGGTTTAGGTCAGTAGCAGATGCCTACTGTAAGATCCCCATTGAAACAACCCTCCTAATCTTGACCCACAGGCACTCTGTAGAGCTTCCACGACTGATGCAGTTGATTTCTATACATTCAAGGTTCTCCTTAACAGAGTGAGACTCCTCCATCCCTTTTTCCCCACCTGTCTTTACACAACAGTCTACAGACATCCATCGTGATCCTCCAGCCATGTGAGTTGTCCTACCACATCCCACAATTTAAACTCATTAATTCTTATTTGCACAGCTTATTATTCAATACCGGGAATGCAAAGTAGCTTTGGTAAAACTACAGTGCTGTAACTGTGATGGTCTAAGCTGCTTGGGCTACTTAACGCTTTACAGAAAAATAATGGCATTTTACTGCAATACATTAAGAAAGGAAGAGAAGAAAAATTCATATTAATAGTTCTACACCAACAACCAAAATGCTTTCTAGCACTGAGGAACTTTTACTTACATCTCAGCACTTCAACAATCAAATCCATATCAGTACTGAGTTTCTTGACATGATCAAGGTTTGCTACTGTCATTATTGGCACATACTGATCACTGTCCATCTGTGATATAAGGTACATGTCACTGGCAAGATTTTCTCTGTTGGGAGAAAAAAATATAAATAGGGAAATGTCACAGATTAACTTTGTCCAATAAATTTGAGATAAAAATTCATCCCATAATAGAAGGCAGATTCCCTCAGCATTTTTGCTAATTAATGAAAATCACTTGCTAAAAGCTTGCTAAATGGTTTAAGTTACACAGTTTTATTATGACCAGTAAAGATCACAAAAATTCACCTGATCTGCAATTGCTTGTAACTACTCTCACTTCACACCAATGTATTTGCTAGCTTATGCACTAGGCATAGAGGTTTCATGTAAGCTTTAAGAGGTACATCAACACAATACTCTGAAATTTGTGTGTTACTTGTGTTACTTTCCCCAAATTCTCATCCTTTCCACTCAGTTTTAAATAACAACTAAGAAATGTATTAACATACATCCCAAGTTAGGCACTGGATCTTGTTAGTCATCCTTCAGTTTGGTACATTTAGGTAAATACATACCTAGATAAACAGAATTCCAGTGTCTTTTTCAGTAATTCTCGTAAATCTTCCTGACCTTCTGGCTGCAACTGTTCATGTCCACCTAATAATTAAAATACTTCAGATTAAAATGTAGTTTTGCTATATTACACAATATCTATTTGAAACAAGCCATCATGTCTATTACTGACTACATAACTAGTAACAAATTTTAAAATTCAATACATGTTCATAATGTATTAGTTACCAACCACCGAAATTGCATGGCAACACTTTTTAAGACACAAAAGAGAAACCATGTCTGAATTTACTTGTTAACCTCTGTTCTCCAAATACATAAAAAACAGAAGCACTTTTAGAAGAACAGCTAGAAGCACATCTCAAAAGTAAAATACTGAAGCGATTTAGCTTGTAGATCTGTCTTCCCTTCTCAGGAGATGAACTGATTTCTAGCTGACGAAACCCTGACTAATGCAGCTGACTAATACAGCACGGGAACAATGCAATGGAGGCACTCCATACTTCTGGCCTCACTCTAAATGACCAACAAATTAATTCAGAGAAGTTTTTAAAAAATGTAGTTATGGAATATCAGCAGATATCCAATCTACTAACAACAGATATGTAATAAATTTACAATCTTTTGGTTAAGAAGGCAAAATAAATTTCTTTCTTATATGTGGAAGTTTAAAAATTATCACATGGAAAACATGAACTTCACGTTCCTTTTAGTTTAGACACAATATACCAATGTCAGTAGAGGGTAAACTCATTGTGTCAGTGGGAGAAGTGTTTAAAGATTAGAAGATTTATGGCTTTTAGAGATTTATAAAACATATAGTAGCACATTATTAATGTAAATATGTATGCATGTAAATGTAAATTAGTTTTTCAAAAATACTTCACACCAAGTATTGCCCTCTATACCCTTCCCTTCACTAACTTTCATCCTTTTATTCAGCTCTTAGTCTTTCTTCTTCCTAAAGCAATTCTAACTTTCTCCCACCATGCTGTCCTTTCTGTGTTCTATTCTGACGAAGAGAACACAAACACCTGAGAAATACATATATCATGTTCTAACCACTATTTCCCTTCCCTGTCTCCTCTTTCTTTCTTGTCCAAAACCTGGCAAGGACCAAAATTATATGCATTTTTAAAAATAATTGTTAAAAAATGGAAGATCAGATTTCAGACTTGGGACCACGTGTCACTATTCATCAAGTGGAACAGACCCAACCTGCTGTTCAGCTGTTTACAACACTATCGGACTCGTGTTAAAAGTTAACTATTTTTGGCACATAAAGGACACACTGACAAGTTCCAACATTAATCTGAAAAATACTGTTCCCTTCTAGAGTGTGAGACGTCATTAATACAATGTTCTATTTGCCAGCTAGTTATTATTTAATATTCCCCAACAGTACCCTTAAATAGAAGAGTCAAAGAGAACTTTCAATTTTTAAATATAAGCAAAGATGATGCCACAACTATGTCAGATTTCAGTTGTCTTGATTTCCAGCTATTCTGGATGCTGCTATACTGGTAATTTTAAATACATGTTACTAAATCAGCTAAGCACAATGAATAAGGAACAGACCTCTCGTGAATCTCAATAGACACCCAGCACATTTTCTTCTCCTTCCCATCCCTCATCTCAGTTCAAGTAGTAATCCCACATGCATCTTGCACACCTTCTGTCCCATTCAATGAAATGTAAGCATGGCTGAATCTCTATGCTAGTTTCCAGAAGCTTCTTAAAACATACCATCTGGTATAGACTACAGCTACTAACAGTTGCACTGAAAAAAAATCCTGGAAGGAGTTCATTAAATAAGAATGCAAAGAAGTTAAGACTAAAATCTTGCTTATTTCAGCATTCCAAGTAAAAACTGGTCTTTCCACACATTAACATTATTACTTGAGACACAAACTGTATGTGAATCTCAGCTCAGTACCTGACCCAACTAGAAACATGCAATTGTTTGATTCTATGCAGCACCTTGTAAGACTTAAACCAGGAGGAGACCAGTCTCCAAACATGTCTAAGTTTGATTGCAAAAGAGACAGGATTTCCTAGGGTCTCTTTAAAGAATGCATATATTGAACAACAAAAGTTGTATGGTTTGGGGGGCTTCTTTGGTGCTTTTAGATCTCACTGTTCAACTCGAAATACGTGTTTAGTTTGTTTTTAAACTAAGTCCAAGCACTTCTTAGCTTTTCCTTACCTGTCTGGGTGGTTTCATGCATAGACTCATACTCGGAATGATCGAGAGCCAAAGGGTTCATATCCGTCTGCTCTGAGCCTGGAATAGCTGGGGACGGCTCCGGCAGCTCTGTCAGCACCGCATTCTGCTGCTTTTTGTCGCCATCGCCGTTGGCATCCAGTCCTGCAGCACAGACCACAAACACACTCAGAAAGCGTTCTTTCTAAGCACAGTAACACCACTGTTACAACGAAATCTGAAATAAAGGTGCTTACATACTTGCTTTAAATTTTTTAACAGAAAATTAAAATTGAGACAGTGCTGCACTGTATTTTACCTTCTGCTTGAGCAACAGCTAGAAACTCTTATTCATACCTTCTTTACAAGAATCTGGAGGCTGGTCAGCTATTTCTTCCCACGTTTTGCTCACGCTACCATCAGTGGCACCACTTGCTTCCAAGTGTAACATATGATTTCCCCACACCTTTGCATTGGGGTTTAACTCAGAAACCTTGGTTGACTCCTGCAAAAAGAAATTGATTATGCATTTTGTGTGGATGCACAGCAGCTATCTGGTGCATAGATACATACAGTTTCAAATAACAGTATCAGACTCTAGATTGTACTGTCATATTTTTTCACACCTGAATATATTAACTGAATTCCCATAATCATTACAGGTAAAAACACAACGGAATCATGCTGCACAGTATTCACTGCCCTGATTAAGAACCACCAGAAAAGGCTATCCAAGCAGAGCAAATGACAACAAACATTCATTCTTTGCCTTTGACAGGCTAACTCAGCCTGTACTTGACCTAGAGTTCAGGCAGGTCTCTAATATACATGTCTACTTGATGTTGATTATATTGCTATTGTATCTGTTTCTGAAAAACAATACTAAAAAAAAAAAAAATCAAGAAAATGCAAAAGTACTGGGATTTTTCTGAAATTATATAAACGTAACAATTTTAATGAAACATTATGGAAAATTGAAAGCAGTAAGATGTGCATGACAGCCTCTGTCATTACATTAAGAGGAGGAACAGAACATTAGAACAAAAAGGATGAATAACCAGATCCAGTTAAATCATCTCAAACCAATCTCCTTTAACCTCAATTGAAAATGTACATATTTAATTATTATATATGGTTATATACAACCATCATATAAATGGTTACATCTGTGCTTCAGAGAGACTGCTCTCTGCAGTGTAAACATCTACTACAATACTTTTTTATAGCAACATGAGACAGTTCTCTCTTGTTTTGCTAGTATTTGAGCAAAATGCATTGAATTATTCCATACCAAGAATATATTTGAGGTGTTTTAATATAATTACACTGGGAAAGAATATTGCTTATTATAAGACACACAAAAAAACTTGTTAAAAATCTGCTTTCTGAATTTACAGATGCTAGGAACATTACAGTGTTTAAAGACAGGCACTGCAAAACCCCACAAAGCTTTAAATCTTCTCAAACACACACACTCAAATACTTATTACCACAGTGCATAGGAAATATACCCAGAAAAAAAAAAAAACCTAAGAAAATTTGACTTAAACAGATCTCTTGAATGATAGAGAAGACTTACAAAAAGTGGAAGTGTTTGACGTAATTTCTTGAATAGTAAGGATTCAAAGATGACAGCAAGATCCATCAGTTTCCATTTTTAATAAAAAGTTCCCGCAGGAGACAGCAAACAGCCTCGAGTACAATCCACAGCCCACACTGTGGGCAAGTACTGGGCAAGGTCACAGCAGCTGCTCCAACACAGCTGGTGAGGGGAACACTATCAGGGAAGCTCAGCAGGGAAGGAAAAGGAGCAGCAGGTTTACAAGAGTGGGTAAGGCTGGAGGGGACCAGTGGAGGTCATCCAGTCCAACCTCCCTGCCTGAGCAGGGTCCACAATCCTCAGGATTGTATCCAGACAGCTTTGGTTGTTTCTTAGCCCAGCTAGCCAAGATCCAGCCTAGCTTTTTCCTCTCACTTTTCCTGCAGCCACTCCTTTCTACAGCACTACTCACCTCCAGAAGTGAGCCAAAGATTTCCTAATTGCTACCAAACAAGAATTTCAGGAAATCCACAAACATTTCTTCCTATACAAAGTTAAAGAGCCCTAAGAACAGTTTGTAGAAAGCTTCCCTTCTGCACACTGAAGTGCTTATCTTAAGTTCAGCTGGAACTGAGAATCTGCAATCAAGTTACTCTGCCAACGATTAAACTTTCACACAAAGTAAACAGAATGAAAAAAATCAATATTCAGCAGAATTTTTAACTTCTGCATTCTGTACAGCATTCAGTTTTGCAAAGGAAAGGGAGTCCTCAGGTTCTGGACAAAATAACAGCTATTTAACTAATGAAACCACAGTTTGACTTGGCTTAGTCAAACTTACAGCTTCAGCTTTAAGAGCAAATCACTTCTGCAGAATACTTACAAGTTCGTCTTTATTGTGCCATCCCCAAGTACCACCATATTCTGGTGCTAGCAGCTGATATGGGTATGTTTCCATTGCATATGAAGCACTTGTTAAACTTTCAGGTTCATTCTGGAAGTTTTCATTAACTATACACAGTCTGTCATTCTTCATTGTATCACTAGAAACTGCATTATTCCATAAAAAGCCCACCAGATATTCACCATTACCAGAAGGAACTGTGTCAGAAAGCTGCTGATGTCTCCAATCAGCATTGCCAGTCTGAAGATTGATGAAATGTGACCACATTTCAACGTGGGGATTTTGTCTGTCCAGGTCATAGGAGTGCTCCTGGTCACTTGATCCATTTTCCATCAGATCTAACACGCACTGCTCTCTGCCTTGTTGAAATCCAGCTGCACCAGGAGAGGCACTGGGTATTTCATAGGAAGGAGTAGCAGCATATTTATCTACCTGCTTTGGGTCAACACTAACTCCAAGCTCTTTGTTTGAGAAAATCTTGTGATCTGGCTGCATCTGTTCCCAGCTTGTGGTAAAGCCATTCATCTCAGTATTTAATATATAACTGGTGTTTTTCAGTTCAGTAGTCTTGGCTTCCAACTGCTTCAAATTCCCCCCGGTCAAAGGTTCTAGACTCCCAGCTGATAAACCAAAACCAGTGAGGTTCTCCTTTGAGTGGATGCTGACACACTGGTTTACTTCACTGTGCTGAAGATTACATTCATTTACATCATACATACTTTTTTCATGAGTTTCTAATCTCTCTTCAGTAAAAGGCCCAACAGAAACTTGTGTGTTCCCAACCTCTGGCTCTGGACTGGCACAGCCACACAACTCAGACTCTTCTGCTGGCTTACCATGCTCATAAGAACATGCGTTTTGACACAATAAAGGCAAAAGGTTATGGTCTTTATTTAAGAGCTTACTGGTATCTTCCAGATTTTTAGCGTCATCTTTTAATTTTACGCTCTCGTACATACAACTGTCCGTGGCTGCAGGTACAGTGGAGTCAGAGCCAGCGTCCTGACTGTCAGCCAAGCCCTTATTGCAATTGAAGATGCCTTTATCACAATCAACAATGTTAGCATCCAGATTCTGTTTTACATTTTCTGCCTTGTTATCAATGGACTCATTTAGCTGACCTTCAAATTCTGTCTGTTTTACAGATTCTACTACATGCCCAGCTATTTTGGCTGGCTCAGTCTCTGCACTCCATTGATTTTCCACTGTGTGGAAGGAACGTACATACTGTTGTTCATCTCGTCTACAGGTCACGTCTATTTTATTCATATTCTCACATTCCACAGACACAGAAGAGACACTGGTTTTGTTATCTGAATTTGAGTATTTGCATACTTTACCTTTATTCCTTGGTGACTCTTGTGAAACCTGACACTCTAGGCTGTTTTCCTTTAGGAACATTTCATCTGTGCTTGGATTATGTAGTTCATGAGATGTCACAATGCCATCACTTACCCCTGATCTAGTTCTGCTCAAGTTACCAGCTTCCTCAAGCAAGTCACCTTTCAGTTCAGTGGCACTCACACAGACATCTTCCTCCATGCCACTGAGGTTTGAAGCTTCAGATGATGTCTTGATTTCAGTGCAACCCTTATTGGGAGTTTGAAAATCAGAACCTTCCTCCAAGTTTAGCTGCATTTCAGTCATGTTCAAAGCTTCACAGTTATACAAAATTGTACCTGTGCTTTTCTCTCTCTTTTTCAAGGATACTTCAAAACTGCTGTGATGTTCACTAGAGTCTGGTGCAAATATTTGGCTATCACCATATGTTCTTTCAAGTGTGTTCTTTTCCACATTTGAATTTACTTCGCTTTCTGGCTCT
Source organism: Corvus kubaryi (assembly GCF_017639235.1). Lineage (NCBI taxonomy): Eukaryota > Metazoa > Chordata > Aves > Passeriformes > Corvidae > Corvus > Corvus kubaryi. The sequence continues at coordinate 48,746,402 of NW_024581137.1, read as the reverse complement.
AGAAAGCAGACTTCTTCAGCAAGGTTTTCTACATTGTCCATTTCATGTAACTCTACTGATAATTTAAAGTTACCCCCTATGTTCTCTACCACCTGTTTAGTATTTATTTGCTCCACAACACTTGAGGGATGCCTACTTAAACTAAGTGGCACAACATCAGAATGATTACTTCCCTCAGTTTTTTCTGAATGACATACCCCAGTGTTTACCAATACACTGGAAATACGATCACTGTTTTTCACCTTTTCTGAGTTAGGGCTGTATTGGTCCTCTCCAGCAGCATCCACAGGCTTTACAGAATCACAAGTTGTATGCAGTGATTCATTCCAACTGACAGCACCACCCCTGGTATACACCTCATCTTGCTGATTCTCAGGGATGATTGCATTGGACACTTTTGCTCTTAAGACATCTGTTACTGTATTGTCAGTATTTAACCTACGCACCTGACACCTGTCAGTCAGTAAGTTATCAAAAGAACATTGGATATCTCGGCTACAATATTCCTTTGTATCCTTTTTCTGCATGTTTGATCGATCCTCTTTTTTATACTCAAACAGTTCTTTCTGTGAATTAAACTTAGCTTCCACTTGTGCCAATTGCTGCATTGGAAATTCCTTCCCACTGTCTAGAGGTCGTGCCATGGTGCACATTCCTTCATCAGTAACAGCTGAGTTATCTATGTCTGCTGCAGTCTCTTCATGCACAGTAGCTGGCACCTCTTCATCCCCTTTCAGATCTTCGGCATCTACAATACAAATGCTGTAAAACTCTTTGTCTTTCACATTTTGACTGTTGTCTACATCACGACAGGAAAATGTTGGAGACATCTCTCTATATGAACTCGAAACTTTCTGTAAGCTGTCACTCTTGCTGTCTTCAACATTTACGGTTGTTCCATTTTGCCTTGAATGGTCACACATAACTGCATAATCCTCCAGAGAATTTCTATTTAAGGAAATTTCACTCCGTAAGCCTTTGTCTACAATGTCTGGTACATGTGAATTAGAAATACGATCAAACAAGCAATCCTCTTGTGCAGCCACAGTTTCATTATTAATATTGCTATTAATATTTTCTATATTGTTCATGTGCTGACCGTTGCTATCAGATTTTGTAGGTGCTCTTTTTTTAATAACCCTATCTTTCTTTTCTTCACTTTTCTGCAGATTTCTGTATGTACCAGAGACTTTCAAGAGATGACTAAAGGAATTAAAGAAGCTAAAAGGTCTGCCATACATTCTCCTAGGGCTGGCATGGGGAGCATTCCCCATGCCATTATATGATGAATATTTTGCTTTTCTACCCCAAAAGCCAGATTTAGAAGCCGATACTGCGCAATCATTGCTACAAACACGTTCAATGCCGACTGTTGCAGCTGCCCCATTAACTGTCCTTCCCACTGTACGCAGATCCTGGCTTTCCACAGTTCCAAAAATTGAAGATAAAGTTTTACTTATCCTTGACTTTGGTGCTTCCTCGTCCACAGATTTTTGTAACAAGCTGGTTTTCTCCTCACTTGTGCTGTTACTCAATTCTTTACTGAAGCAGCAGCCCATGTTTAGTAAGTAGTGTCAGAGGGTCTTCTCATTGCAAATCACCTTCCTCTTTACACTAACTTTCTATGGCTACTGAGGAGACAAGCCAACACCCAACTGCCAAAAATAGCACACTTTAAAACCATGCAGGGGTTCATATGTCATTGCCACTCAAAGTCCAAATCCCAGCTGCTGAGCAATGTTTCAGTATTTCATCATATACACTGTAATATTCAAACCAAATACTCCTAATGAGATTAGAGTCAGTTTACAAGTATTACCGTGTCTTGTGATCTTCTATTGTTTGATTTCCTAAAAAGTTTTATTCATCCAAATAATTAAAATATTTAAATGACATCTTTCAAAACGCCCACGTGTGCCAGAAACTACTGGTCTTCATACTTAATACAACTCCCACCTTCCATACAAGGATAAATGCATTCTGGCTTTACATGTTTAAATCTGACATGTAGATCAAAAACATTTTGGACCATTTTCTCCTTCTCCTCCCGTCCCCCAGAGCTGAACTTACACCACCATTACTTCTTTAGGAAAAACAAGCTAAAGATAGATAAGACCTCATGTATTCCATTGAGCAGTCATTGTACGTTATCAGAAGCTAATTCTGTTCCAAGCCTTTTTTTTTTAATTTGTTATCTGCATAAAAAAAAAGAATACATAATTCCTCAGTGACCTACAGCACTGAAGGGGGCCTCAAGATTATTTACGCACCTCATGGTACTGTGACAGGATTAATCATACTTAACCTCAGAAGAAAACTGTGTATACTTTTACTAAAAATTCAAAAATATTTAAAAAGTAATTTCACTGAATGCTACTCCTTCCATAAGTCCATCCTCAGTATAGTTTTCATTGTTGTACATATACAGACTCCTTCTGACCTTATAACAACTAAACCATTTTTATACACATGTATTTACATATTGAAATACTTCAACTACTGTAAGTTCTTGTAGTTGCTAATAAAAAGTGGTTCTGTTTCTTCAAAAATAAAAGCCCAATAAAAAAGCTTAAAATACCCAGCAATCTTTTTCTGCTCTGAACAGTTTTTCTTCTTTGCCTTTCCATTACCTCATATTGCTCAGACCTTCTCTCAAATTCATTGCTATTATTTCAAATTTGGACCACATACTTCAGAGAGCTTAGAGTGTACAACTACAGCACCACTCTGCTCTGTTACTTAAAAGATATTGAAAGTATGTAAGAGTGTAAGACAAGACAGACCCTTAAACTCTATTTCAAATGTTCTTTCATTTGACAAACATTGAACTCAGTGCTATTTTTCATTGGTTGTGTACCTTATGGCAACTAATATTCCACTAACTCTGACCATAAAACACTGCTGAATTGGCTAAAAAGTATATCCTCTCTTCAGCAAGTCTGCTTCGAAATTGCAAACTAAGATCAGAGGAAAACTACCCTCCCCCTACCCCTTATCCAACCCAGGAAGACTCCAAGTGCCTGCAGCTACACTGTTCCTAAGGATAGGAAGTCTGATGCATCATTGCTGCCATCTGCTGCATTTTTTTTAATTCTCCCATGGGACAAAGTTATTCAACGTGCTTGGATCCAGACTGAAAACTATGCCAAGTCACTCCTCTCTTTAGCATTCCCTGGAACTGAGAACAGGGAAAGGGGGAGGGAGTTACTTATAATAGTTTTTTTGAAAAAATGCCACGAGCAAACAATTTAACTGTTTTTAATGTCAGCTTAAAGTCACAGTAATACTTAAAAAGTTCACAACTATTCAGAAAACTCCCTTATCAGGTGAACAAATAGCAAGATTTTTCCCTTTGTGTTTTAACCATTACTAACTCGTGCTTTCTAGAGAGGAGCTAAGTGTCTTTAAGAGACAGACCACAGCGAAGTCCACTTTTCCAGTGCCTTAACAACCACTTCTTCTATCAACTAATGGGAAGAAAAGGGGTGAAGCAGTTTCTGCCCAAGCAGAAACTTATTCCAGTTTTCCCATACCCTTCTCATGTGCAAAGGCACATTTTGTACTTTGTTTTTATCTTAGGGTTCCAGGGATAATTTCTATTTTTAAGCAGTTACAGTGCACATTCATTAAGTCAAAATTCTCAATACTATTTATTTTGAGATCACAACTTTAAAAAAAAAAAGGCAACATGAATTTAAGCAGAAAATGCCACTCTTGTTATGCTACATCACCCGAGGCACCTTCTGGCTAAGCTAAACACTGCCACCAACTTGAAAAGCACTTAACAGAGCTCATGCTCTGCTACTTCAGAGCCCAACTTGGCTGGGGAGTAGGTTTTGGGTTGGTTTTTTTTTCCCCTTTATTCATGCATATTTTAGCTGTGGTATATTTCCCATCTACTCAAAGCCTAAACAGGTTTTCTGTCTCCATGAAACAAAAATGCTCTGAAGCAGCACTTTCATAACCCGAACAATTGCTTTTTTTAATAGGCATTTAGTCCTATGTCCTTCACACACCTAGGCAGAAGGCAAGAAGTCAACATGCTTATTAACGTGAGTGTACTTATCCATCTTTTATTTCTCCATGTATCTGTTCTTTGCCAAGGAGTAAGGGTTTATCCCAGATATACCCTTATAGGCCTAAGTTTTAAAACATAATCTAGATTTAAAGTTAAAATAACATAAATCAAAACAGTCCTTACAACCTACTGACATCTAACTTCCTTTACTCTTTTTCTATGATAAAGTCATGCAATTGTAACAAGTCCTGAAGAAACAGTGATTATGCTGCACTCCCAGGCCATACCCAATGCCATGCCCACCATCAGTTAAGGGAACAGAGAAGAGCAGCACCACAACAGATATTGCAGTGACACTACTGCAGGCTTCTTGGAAACAGCTGGTCAAATTGCTTAACTTTCCTTCCAATAGATCATGGTTAATGGACTGCTAAGAGTTTAAGTACACATTCAACACATTGAAACAATTAAACATGAGCATTAGAAGTCATCTACAGGTACAAAACTATTCTTATGGCCTATACACTTTTCTTATGGCCTAAATCTAGAATACCATGACAGAAAGAGCAAACACCAACCAGTACTGATCCTTCATGATGCTGATACTGTATACGTCCAGTTTAAGGTCTAATTCTCCCATTGCTTGTTTAAAGCTAGTCGTGATCTCTTGAATTATTGTCTCATTATACAAACTGCTACTTAACTTTAAATTGGCACATACTGCATGTAATACTGTGTATTGTCAAATGATCTGAGGATTATACGGTATACTGAATTTTCACTGAGTACATGGTCCTGTATTAAACTAGTAAACCTAAGTTCCTTTTTCTTCTGAGGCTTATTCTTGAATGGACTGCAAAAGGATTTTTGCACAACAATCTAGCAGCAATAAGCCTGAGACATCCTTTTATAGTACTTCCTAAGGAAAACATTTTTGGGAAGTACAATTCAGTGCCATCTTTCATGAATTTCTAGTTATTTTTCCTCTGCTTTGAACAATGGTATGACTGAACTTGTATTTACAGTACCTATAAGCATTGACAAGAATCTGTGTACCACACAGATTTGAATTCCCATTAGCAGAAACCCACAGCAGCACCGAATTATTCAGCTAGGGAAAGAATGGGTGATGCTCATATTGCAATCAGACAGCAAGTTTAAATAGCCCCACTGTAACATCCTGCACTGGCACACACATTTGCAGAACTTGCTGTCACTTTGAAGACAAGAATCCCTTCTAAAGTTCGAATTTCCAGATCAGGTCTTCAATTTGGCTAATCAAGGAAAGAAAATTCTTCGGTCATTGCAAAGTGCTCTGAGAGGCCACACATTCAAATGTGAGCATGGCAGAGGAAGAGTTTAGGCTCAACAAGCAACAAAAAAGACTGTGCATACCTTTAGCATTAAAGGTCAGTTAAATTCTGTCTGGCAGAGACAGGACATACAAACTACCTCCACCATGGGATTTGGGTCTTGGCCTCCTGTCTCAGAGCAACCTCTAATTTTTAGCAGGAAAGAGTTACTATTGAAAAGGAAACACAGAAGTGAGTTAAAATTGAGTGAAACATTTCTTAAACACTGACTTTCTGGGTCCAGCCTAACAAGGGCTTTCTCAGAAAGAGTAATTGTCAATCAGGATACAAACAGTCCATTGACAGATGTCACCTGAAGTGACGAAGTCCACCTCTAGGTTAAAGAAGTTGCAAAAACAGCACATTTAACTCCCAAAGCTATGAAAACCATCAAAGTTAAGATTCTGCTAGCATCCTCTAAGTTATGTATCTCCAATGTGTTAGTCTAAGCTACTGTTGAAAGAAATCCATGAAGATCCTCAAGATGCAAATTTCCTTCAAATGACTTGTGTGCAAAACTATCAAAATTCTGCTGTTAAATACTACTAAAATCAACTCAAGAATAGTTGTGCTGGAAATGAACCATACTAGGCTAGTGACTGATCTACATTATGCATTAAATAGCATAATTTCATAGCTACTTCAAGGGAGAAGAAAAGACTGTTTCCCTCTCTATGAGGTTAAGCCTTTGAAAAATGTTAGTGACATGTGTATCTTTAAGCAGCAACCCTGGAAAGTGATTTCTGAAGGATTCCATCACAACATCAAAACTTGCATTTTAATTTAGTCACTATTGATTACCTATTCAAAATTACTCACAGTAGAATGTGTTCAGTTTTGTTCTTGCCAAATAACAGAATGACTAAAGTTACAATCAGAAAAATTTAATTATTGTTCTAAGAGAAAAAAAAAAACCACTTTATATAACCACTTCAGATTAAGAACTAGCCTACTACTTATTTCCACAGGATCTACAGAAGTGCATCAAAATTCCCCATAGAAATTTTGTAACTTTCTTCCTGAACAAAAGCATTTGGACAAGGTATATCAAGAGATCCCAGTGGAACAGCACAGCCAAAACAGCTGGGAACACAATTCAGCACATTTCTTGTAAGTCTATTACAAAAAGACTCCTAGAAACTTCACTAGGTGCCATGGCAGTATGGCCTCATACCAAATGTACACTGAAATAATGATCAGCACAAACATGCATCTATGTCTTTTTGCAGTCTAGCCCTCTGATCTCAAAATAATTAAGACACAAGAAACACCAGGTGATTTTCACTTCACCTTGAGTATGTACTTGCTAAAGGCAATAGTCAGGATTACAGAAGTTTTTCTCCTTCCTATCACATTCATGGAAAGATGCAATCTTAATGATTTTAGTTTGCTAATTTTTCCTGCACTCTGAAGTTTTTCTCCAACTACAGCTTGTTCCAAAAACTTGCAAGTGAAGTCCTGAAGCACTGGCAAAAATCAACTCATGTAAGCAAGGCATTACAGAACAGACCATTTTGAAAACACCACTTTTAACAGAATATATTGGTAATTGTGCTCCTACAACATAATGACCTTCTGATGCTGTGCATATAAGAGTATCATACTGGTATAACTTAAAACTTAATAAGCCACAGGTCTCCTATTTTTCAGATAAAATATTCAGCCAAAGAAAAGCTTTAATCACATAAGAACAAGTTATTTGAAATGTACCATTATAGCACTATAGATACATTCCATAGCATCTAAATTGACACCAGCCTTCTCATGAAAAGAACAGTAAGGTCTTCTGAAATTTAAATAAATGGTTACTCTCTTTCTCCAAATATGTAGGGAAGAACAGGAATTAAGATTTAGATCCTATTTTTTCTTCTTTTTAGTAAAAATTGTAGTATGTCAGATTAAAAGAACTAGCATCCATGTGAAAACTCATCAAATTGCATTTAATGCTAATGCTCCTGATGAAATGCAAAGACAGTTCCAAGCTTTTGAAGGAAAATCTGCAAACCCCTCTTACTCAAGTTTACACACTGGTTTATCGGCACTAATGCCAACTTTTAGATGTATGGCAGAAAACCAGGTTTAATTTTTTCTTCTACTGTCAAATAAGTCAAAATTCACACCTGAGAAATGTAACAGAGAACTCAGGAAAAAAAAAGGGGGGAGGGGAGAGGAACAAACAAAAAGTGCACCAGCTTGTTTAGAAAAGCACATGTTTAGAGTGTTTTTCAAAATGCTCCTTAGTGGTTGCTGCAAGGTAGGTTGGAAGCAGGAAGCATCTGCTGCTTAGCACAGCACAAGCAAAGTGCCTGGCAGAACACACAATGAAACCAAACCCTTCAAGATGTCCTCCCAATATACAGTTAACAAAGATGAAAATTTTAATATATTTGAATATAAATCAAGTACTCAATCTTCTTGAAGACATATGTAACATTCACTGCAACATATACACACTGTATGATACTACTGTACGATGTGCCAAAAGCATCCCATACAGCCACTTACTGGATCCTGCACAGCAGCACAGAAACAGCAGCACGTGCCATCTGGCAGAACTGACTGAGCAAAATTCTTGTTACAGATTGCAAACTCCTGCTTGTATGGGTTTGTGCTTTTTTCAATTACACATACATACAAACTGCATTCCCTGCATTTTCCTCACATGGTAACGTGTGAGCAAGAACCTAATTCAAGATTGGTGATACAATTCCTACACAGCCTAAAAAGCCTTGTACCTTAAATGGCTGCAAACTGCCATAGGTTGAAGTTTATGTAAATCCCCCCACAGGGCTGAAGCAAAGTTAAGTTGAGGTTCCCACTCAAAATGGAGAATTACCACCTCCAACAGCTCTGTTCTAGCTGTTTAATGTTGCAATGCTGTCAGCCAACTGTCTTCTACAATGTTCTGACCTACAATTTTGATTAAGACATAGTAAAAACAGTGTTTCATACAACACTTACACCAGGGGAACACGCAATTATAATACTTACTAGATGAGAACCGTCCTTAACTTCTTGTACTTGCTGCACCTGCGGTTCAGCCACAACTTTAGTGTCCTGATCAGAAGTCATGAGCTGTCTGCTTTTTGGCTGCTCAGAGAGAACTTTACTGGTCACCTTTGTAAGCTGTGGAAATAGGAAGACAAAAGATTCTGTAAGTGGTTGCTGAAATTCCCAAGAACCCGCAGCCACTCCAGACACACTACCCTGATTCTGACCAAAGGCCCAAAGCGCTTCCACACAATACAGCCGGGATTATGCATCCAGAGAAAACAGAAGATGAGGATAAAGCAGATACACTCAACCAACTGGTCACTGGTTGCCTTGGGATTACAGATGAACACTTGCCACAGCACTGGGCAGGGAAATTCCTTGGGAAAGTTTCTTTTGATTCTAACCTTAATTATTCAGACTGGATTTCAAACCCTGACTTCTTCATACCACCTGGCAGACTCCACTCAATAAGAAACATTTAGTCACAAACTAACCCGTCTTCTAACTACTTTGATGGTCACTTTATCTTTGCAAAATTTAAGCAGCATGTTACAACAGTTCTCCTGGAGTAGTAATGCTGAACCAGTTCTTCAGCTCTACCATCCCAAAATCTTATTGTATTTGATTAAACAAGTAAAAAAACTGAGTAGGCTTGAAAGTCTGACAGTGACTTTACTGTGAAATTTGATGCTATTATTTAATATTGTTATTTTAAAAAGAAAGTCTTTAAAAAACAATAAAAGCTAATTTAAAGCATGAAGTCTCAAAGTAAATATTGGGGTGTGAAAATCAGGCTTTTTAATTTTTTCTTTTCTAAAAAGATGCAAAATGCTTTTTTAGTTTCTTATTCATATGGAAGTTCCAGTACTGCATATGTAACAATGCATGAGAGAAATGTATTGCCTTCAAGCTGGTGACACCAAACCTCATACAATCTCCTTAAAATGAAAATGCAAAGATTTGCAGCACATGTAAGTTAATGGTATTGTTCCATTCTTTAGGAGCATAAGCTCCTTTTAGGCTACCTTGATTCCAAGACTGGAGTAAAGAAGTCTTTGTTTCAGTCTGTGGTATTATGGCCTTTCATGGAATCTCCTTTACGCTACATTTTGAAATGGACAAAAGCAAATGCCAAATACAACTGACTGAATATATTCCAAAATTTTCAAATAAAATTACTATGTTCACCTATGAACTGATTCAGACACCTGTACTACAGGATTATGCAAAATATATTTTGTACAGTTGAGGAAACAAATACACTGACATCTCCAAGAGGATGAACATTTCAGCTGATATGGAGAGTTGCTTATCACTTTGTGCTATTGATGTAAAGTCAGCACGAAAAATATGTTTTCAAAAGAAACACATGTACTGTGTCACTATTATATTCTCAGAAGTTTCTTTTCCTAACACTCTGTCTCTCAGCTTGGAATAGAAACTATTTAAGTAAGGAAGAAATGGCACAGACAAAAGCCACATTAAAATAAAACTAAAAAAATTACACTATCCCTCACATACAGTGTTACACACAAATATACTCAAAGGTTATGTAATGAAGTCTGGAATTCATTCAGGATGTCTTTCATAAAATAAACAAAAATCATCCTCAGGATGAAAGCATTTTCAAAAGTAGTATAAAATAGCCAGACTCTGTGTTGCTCAAAGCCATGCACGGGAATATGTAGGCACATTAACACTGCAGAAAGTGTCTAAGCCTTTTGGAGAACACTTCTGTTCATGTTTTGTAAAGAAATTGTGTTTAGCCTTTCAAAATTTTGGACTAATTTTTTTTTTTTCTCTAAAAAGAGCCAAAGACTCCTTACTCATTTCATGCTTGCTGTACATAACCTCCACTGCTGTTCATACTAACCTTGGGCATACACTTTAGTCCGGATTCATAGGCTAAAGTCTACTTTACAGAAAGACAAATGTGTTTCAGTCAGCCATGGTGGTATCTACTCAGCATTTTGATCCCCAAATCAATGCTCAGGTACCTCTTTGCATCCTTCTGTCACCTACTTATCTCACATATTCCCATTCTCTTCTAGGATCAGCCCTTCCAGAGTCATGCTGCAATCTCCTCCATCCTCTGGTACATAGTTTTAGCACCAGAACTCTGTAAGTCTATGGATAAAGGAAGGGAAGGGAAACAACTACAATCATGTGAGTCTATCAAACAAAAAGTGAAGTTCCACTACACATGTATCCTTTAAAGTGTTTGCTGACTGGCCATCAAGCACAAAATATCCAGCTAAATCGTTAATTCCAGCTGAGGATAGACAAGTTGTCAGCCAACCTGACAACACACAACTGCAACGTGCACATTGCAACTTCAAATTTCTTGGGCAAGCCACCAGCAATTAGAGCAGCATATTATTCCACTGCTTTTCAGAAGTCCCTTAGATGAGATTACACAAGATGCTTCTCACAGGCCACATCTAGACTGAAGCTCTAGGTAACTTTCTTTGCACTACTCAGACTAATAATCATATTCTCATTAGATACACAGATTTGTTGTGATACACACCACACCAAATCCACTCACCTTGTAAACAAGTAATTACAATGTCAAACCCATATATTTAAGTTGAATTTTGATCATTAAGGATCAAAGTAGCATTCCAAACGACAGCGATAAAGTAATTTGTTTAAAGAGGATAAAACCTGCTTTCCAAATCCCATGATTTTAACAATGATCAGCTACTGCCTTTCTGCAAATGGGCAAGCCATACAGAAAGATCCCAAACCCAGAAGGAGGGAGCTTCTGTTGCAATTTTCTTCACTCAATACATCCCACAGCTACAAGTCTGCAGGATATGAAGTGCTCAGCTGCCAAATCCCATTGGCTGTGAGATACTTCAAAATGACTTCACATGCAGGGCTGTTCTGGAAAGTTAATACCACCTTTTCTACTGTAGAGCTGCCACTTACTGGACTCCTAGAGAACAAAACCTCCATGGCTGCAGACTCCCATGACTATCATGCCAGAGAATACAAGGGTTGTAGAAAATGGCAGTGTTACTTCAGAAAAAGAAAACCAATAAAAATCATGGAATGTTAAAAGCTCTCCATAGGATATGTTTTAGCATGTTTTTCATTAGTATTGATATATATCTTCATATAAAAGCTTATTTACACAAACCACAATCAATAGCTGGTAATTCTAGAAACCACGGGTAAGGATTCACTGTTTTAAAGAGTTTATCAGCCAAATTAGTGACAAGTTAAATGGAGCATTTTAATGCAGCAATAAAAATTATCATCCAGCTGAAGAGTTAACTTGCCCATGACTTTGAAAAATATGGTCTACCAGTCAGCAGTTCAATGTATCTTTGGATAAATACATGTTGCTGCAATAAGCAGGAGATATTCAGGAGAAAAATGCAAGTTGGCAAACCCGTCTGGGATAGAGATAGCACTACCTAGAGCAGAACACTGAGCTATCAGAATCAAATGACAATTTTTTCATCACAGAATTACAGAGCACTTTTTTAGTTGAACAGGGCCTTTTGAAGGTCATTTAGTCCAACTCCTCTGCAATAAGCAGGGACATCTCCAACTACATCAGGTTGCTCAGAGCCCTGTCCAACATGCCCTTGAATGTTTCCAGGAATGGCACATCCACCACCTCTCTGGGCAACCTGTGCCAGTGTTTCACTGATTTAGAAGCACCCATTAATTTCAATTCTGCAAATGCATACAGTAAATCATTGTATCCTTCTGGCTTGTCATTTGGTCATCACAGAGTAATAAGTCAAGCTCAACAACTTGAAAGTAACTCTGCTCTTGACCCTACTACAGACATTCAAGTACTTATTTTGACAACTATCTAGCCCAAGAGAAACTGCCTAGATTTTATTGAGAATTATCAGAAGTAGTCCAAACTTGGTCTGTAAATAGGCAAGACAGAGAAGTTTAAAATACAGGTAAAAACATTTTTCTTTAGAAACTGAGTAATATTCAACCATGCTTGCTTTCCCCAAAACTGTAATACACTGCTCCATCTGCAAAACTAGTAGTTGCAACATGAAGGGGAAGAGTGCCTTATTACTTGTTTTCTCATTAGTTTGAGGCCGATGGGGGCAGTCACCCTTCACTTGTACAGATCTGTCCCTGCTGATATCAGGTGAGTGGTTAACCTGAGGAGTTACAAGAATATTTTTCAGGAGGGTCTGAGACCACCTGGTTGAGCAACACAGGTATTTCAGCCTACTGGTTTCACTCTGCAACATCCACAACCATTTTCACAAATAAAAATATAAGGGATTTATTGGTGGGGGGGAGGGGTTGATTTTTTTTTTTGTTTGCTTATTTTGTTTTGAGGTTTTTATAAGTTTTTGGGGGGTTTTAGTGTTTTGATTTTTTTTAAAAGTTGACAGCATGGTTCTTTACTGCCAAGTATTTTCAAAACCATTTAGTTAAAAGAATTCCATCATTTCAGAAGATACCAGATACAAACCAGCAATGGCCCACAGGATGACTACACAGAGAAGTGCAGACAACCACATGATCACTCTTGCCTGGGTGCCAAGCCAAGCAGAGCTGGGACTGCTCTCATCCAAAAGCCACACGTGTGTGTTAGCATGGTGCCAACATCAGACTAACCTTTACACTGCATTTTAGTGCAGGTTTAGGTATCTTAGTACGGGCAGATTTAATGTGCAACTGTCTGAGGGTATTTATAAACACACTGCATCCACATGCACCACAACCTTGCAAACAGTTTGGAAAAGACACCTACCTACTTGATTGTTACACAGCAAACAAAACCACTACTGCTCTTGTTGACCTTCCCAAAAACCTCCCTGGAGTGTAGCCCCTGACCCTCCTGCTCTCATTAATAGACATCTTTAATTTTCCTAATTAATATTCAAAGTGTGCTTTTCTGCAGTCTGTTTCACTATCTAGAGTTACTACAGTCTGAGTAGCAGCATGCAGTTCTCTCAATCAAATCAGTCAGATAGATCTGTTATTTAAAAACATGCAAAACCCCAAACAATGCTCTAGGGCTGAGATCTTGCCTGCCAACTTTCAGCCCAGAGTAATCAGCCCTTAAAAAGAGATTTACAAATGCAAGTGCTGACAACTAACTTTCACCCTGCAAACAGCAACACCATAAAACAAAAAAAGCTCACTAGAATAAAAGAACTTTTCACTGCTCTTCCAGCAAGTACAAACAAAAATAGATTTGAGCTTGGCTTTGTGCAGAACTCTTCCTAGCAAACATTTTAGAAACTTTAAACACAGATTAAGATAAAGTTTTCACAAGGCTAATACAGAAATACACTTCAGTAACATGAGAAAGCTTAAAATGTTTTCCAAACAGAGGTGCACTGCTTAACTTAATCCTCATAACAAACTTCCAGCTGCAGGCCAGAAATCCTCCTTCTACTGTGAGAGGGAACATACTTTCTCACCATCTACCACACACTTATGTACCCATGAGGATCACGAGAACACAGCAGAGGTAATCAGAGCTACCTACCACTGAGCTCAGCTCTGAAAAGTTTTAGCACCTGCTGAAGACATCATATAGACATTTATATGAGAAATAAGAGATGCCTTTTTCAAAAGTATGCTACAAATTTCATACATTAGCTTCTCTTTAAACAAAGTTTAACTTTTCTTTATTAGTTTCACCAACATTGTGAATACCCAAAGCATATGTAGTATGTCAACAGTTAATCAAGTTCTCCGTCCCAGTAAAGGTGCCAACTCAGATACAGGATATATGGTTAAGCTTATGCAGCATCATCAAGAAAAACTGGAAAAATCCTAATCCTGAAAGGCTGGAAGTTTCCTTCTTAGTGTCATAAGCAGTGATACAAACTTTCAATTTTCATCAGGTGGCTGTTTAGGATACTTTCAAAAAAAGATCTCAGCTGTTAGAGTTGACCCATCATCCTGCTGCACGGGGCACATGTTACCATTCTGCAGATGAATCACATCATCCAAGCTGTATCATGCTCACAGGACAGAACTCAGGGGCTTCCATCTCTCCCTTCTCAGTTTCTTTACAGAGCAGATTTCACAAGCAATCCAGCTTTCAAAGGATGGCATTATTTAAAATAAAATATACTGTGAAGATGTAATATTACCACAGCAGATAAAATAGCTGCGAATGAGAAATCTAACAACAGCAAAAGTATATCTGTTTGTGGCAATCTCTGCAATCATCACTGTGCCTGCATCAATTGTAAAATCTCTATTACATAACAGCAATTAAAAAGCTGACATGACATAACAAATATTTAGTCACAGCATGTGTCTACAGAAGTTTTGAATGCACTTCTATTAAAAATCATCACAAGGTTCTCTCTCAATTTGTTTAACTGCTGATTAGCTAAACAGTTGGGGAGGAAGCTGAAAATTCACATCTGGAGCTTAGTGTTTAGACCCAGAGATTCATGCAAGTCTGTCAGATGAAGGTTTCAAAATGTACATGCATCCAGTGTACATGCCAGCATAGTAGCTGGAAAGTTAGATTTCAAAAAACCCCGAGAAAAGTACCACTGGATTTGTTTCAGTTTTCCTTCCTGCCAAGAAAATTACTTATGCCCCAGTACTCCCCAGAATAATGCAACTTCTGGGTTCCTGAAGAGGAACATGGACATAAGCACTGGGGGCAAACCTGCAACAGGACACTTGGCTGACTCAAGGCATTTCAAAACGCACAAGGCAACCGGGTGTTAGCAAGAAATATAGTGTCAGAAGAACCTAGAACCTAATGCTGTACTTTAACATCCTTTAACAGAAAACACAAGCACAAATCATTTAGAGCTGCTGCTGCATCTACTTCACAAGTTTGTATTTTTTTTAAAAAACCCTTCTGTTGTTTATAAGGTTGATAGCGTGCAAAATTGTTCTGTAGTTCTATTAATTATCCTTTCAAATGTAGTCTCTCCTCTAAGAAAGGCTGAGATTTCAAGAGAAACAGTAAAACTTGCTATTTAAAAGGAATGTTGCATTTCTTTATTTAAAGATCTATGAAACATTTCTGTATAAGGCTTCCCAAGCAATTCACAACTCTCATAATTTACTGAGCATTCTCACTCACACAGAAACCTATGTGATTAAGAGCACACCAGAACTGATTACTCTGCAAGTCTGCAAATTGAGATCATTACAGTAATTAGCTGCCCAAAAGATGCCAAGCAGCAAGTTACTAAACAAAGGTGATAAAATACCAAAGAAACCTGATACTGGTAAATGATAAGGACTCTGTAGAGAGGCATAGGAAAAACTTTCAGTGAAGAGCAAGAAAAATGGGAAGAGGGTGAAGTTACAGTCTTACTCACTCACCATCTCAAACAAGAAGATGTCAGCAGTGCACAGAAGACAACAGAATGACCCCCACCAACAAAAAATGATTATCATTTTTGTATCTAGCTTTTTATGCACTGTATTTTAAATACATGTGCCTAAAGTAAATGAAATAATTTCACTACACTCAAAGGTCTCTCACAGAATTTCTGCAGCCCTCCTGCACACCAAGAAGCTTCACATACAGTTACTATCTGACATGCACTCAAACATCACTCCAGAGATGGACCAAGAAGCCTGTGGATCATATCCTCCTCAGTAATGCAATACACCAGATGTTTAATGGTATATAATTTAACAAAACTCTTACCATTTAAGAACACTAGGAGTGCCTACCAAGCAGGAATAAGCCACTGGGAGGAAATTTTTGCGCCTGATAAGAGTGTCACGTGCCTTGAAGACAAGTGTGATTGTGTCATGAGCAGTTTTCAGTTTGCTTATGGCTTGTTCTCAGTTTTCAAGTCTGAAGCAGCACTCTCCTGACTGCAGGCTGAAGCACATTACATTAAGAAACCCAACTCATTAATTAACAGGAGTTGCTTCATGTTGCACATCCATCTCAAAGCCACAAGCTTGTTTTCCTCACTGTAAGTGGACTAACAGCACACACCCTGCAGGTTATTCATAGAGATGTATATTTAATTTCTATTATAACTATCATGTTAGATAAGATATTTATCAGATGATGATTTTAAAAAGTATCACGCTTAATGAAAATTCATCTCTTGACTCCCTGATTTGCGCATTTTCTAAGCAACCCCTCAAATCGCAGAGTTAAATTGCTAGCAGCTCAGCCAAATCATGACAATTCTGAAAAGAAAAGTGGGATGCTAACTTAATATAAACTACTTATGATCATAGTTCTCCACAATCCCATTCTCTCTTGATAAGCTGAATGTAGAATCACACATTTTACATTCATTACCGAGGCCTACAAAAAGCAGAAAACATCTCACACTGAAGGGAAAAGGTCTTTTAATTTTCTCAGGAAAGAGATCAAGAATTTGTTACTCAAGTACATTAGGTAAGTACCTCGAAGTATAATAATTTTCCACTAAAATGCTCCATCACTTGCCCTCCCTTATATTTGTGAGCATCTGAATTCCTCCCTACCTCGCAGCTCTGGCGTGACTTTTTACTTCTCCAGGACAGAAAACATCACCAGCAAGAACAGAATTTGAATAAATTTGAACACCCCCTTCTTCAGTTAAACAGAGAACTACACAGTAGTTGCCTGCATATGCACTTTACTTCTGTGACCACCAGAAGAGCAGTAGAGGAGAGAGGACCCAAGCTGAACGCCTGGTGGCATTAATCCTTCTGTCCTACTCTAGGAAACCAGAGGAGCAGAGCACTGCAAACCAAGTACTTCAGTTCTGAGTAGAACTGAATAGCTGAAGTCCACATCACTCTGCTGCTGCTGTTACTCCTGCTACAAAGCATCACAGGTAGTTCCTATAACAATTTAATAAAACAAAACCAGAAAGTAAGAGCTACAGCAACATACCTGCAGGACCTTCACAAGAGAAACCCCAGCAGATTGCAGACTGCCTGTACTGAATTAAAGAGTGAAAGGATAGGCCACTGCAAACCAGTGGTCTTCTGCATTGAAATAATCAGAAAACTAATTAAGCCTAAACACAGGGCAAACAACACTTTAAAGTGCCTAAAGAAGGACAAGCTGGGAGTTGGACCCCACACTCTGCACAGCACTTCATATCTGCCTCTGCTTCCAAACTACATTTGGAATACCTTTGTTAAATGAGCCTAACCATAGAGCCAGACTAATTTTTCATATAATCTTATAAAACCAGCCAGCCTAAATAATGACTAAGTATATAAACCCCCTTGTATTTATGCCTAACATGGGCTAAGAGAAACTGCAGAATGTGATGGAAGCTCCCTCCTTCTGCAAGATTTTTTTCTTTAATCAATATATTTTAAAAACTGATTAGGTTCTCATCAGAGCAGAGGCATCACATATTATACTAACCCACTGCTCACATTAATTTCTTGTAACACTCCCAATCCACCTGCATTTACTTGTTACACCTGCCTAAGCTACAAGGCAACAGCCTATGCTTGAAGTGTCCAGTGCAGTAGTATTCTGATCTGCAAACAAAAGGTACAGCTGAGGCAATACAAAGAAAAGTCTTGGTATTTTTACTAATAAGCACAAATCTAACTGCTAAAATTGTTTACTTTCTAAACAAATTTTAATTCTAGATATATTGGGATGATCTTTGATAGGCTAATCGCATTTTCTCTAAAAGTCAAAGCTTCTCAATAACTTCAGAGATCTTTATGCCAACAAATTAGCTGGAAGACTGTTCCAGGGTTTTAATTTAATACCAATATTTAATATCAAATACTGCTCACTGATGCAGAAATTAATTTTGTCATTTCATGCAAATATTAAATGATTGGAAAAAATGATGGAAAGCATTACAAAAATATGCTTCTAAATTTTAGCACCATCAAATACAAAATCTCACCTTAATCAACTATTATCATCCATGTTGCTTCTAATGTCACATGAGTCAAAAACTGCACAACACTTCTGTACACACAGAAAGCAGAAGAGCAACTGATTAGAAACAGTAAATTGAATTGGCGAGAAAATTCAAGCTTGCCCTGGAGTAGATAAGGCAGCAGCAAACACCTGTTAGCCCTAATGACTGGATTTCACAAAATATTGCTCATTGCCGTACTATTTCTAAATAGTCATTGACAGGACACTACACGGTAGCTTAAACTCTTGAACTCTTAAAATAGGCTTATATTGCTCTTTCCTGTAACCAACCAAGATACTACACGAAGAAAAAGCCACGTAGAAGACTTCTCCAATATTTTTTTCTATGAACTATAGTTCTTTATTTTGATACACATCTTATTTCCAGCAGGTAAGTTTACTTTGGCCCTCTGGACACCAAGTCTGTCTCAACCTACAATATCTTCTCTGAATTCATGCACATATGAGGAATTATTATGCAAAGATAATATCTTGCATAATAATGTATTTTCTTTGTTTCCCTTCTTTCCCCATGTAACTCGCCTGCTCTCACTTAACCAATGAGATTAACGGGGTTTTTTTTGGCATTTGCTTTTCTTTAAAGTAGCTACTGAAGGGAAGTATGAAAATAATTTTCCTAGTCCTCTGCTGAAGGAAGCAACAATTAAACATGCTAAGAGCTCACAGAGAGCAGTGAAGTTTACAGAGACTGATGCACTTTCACCATGAGAGACAGCTTCAGTCTAAGACAAACTGATTCCTGACTTGGAGTGAAAACTAGAAAGATACTGAACTTTGTTGGATAACGTACTCACCAGCATCTCAGGCTCACTGTAAGTGGACTTGTCTTTTCATAAATTCTGTTTGTTTAACAAAACAACTGCCAGTTCTACAGTATTTTACTAGCTGCTTCAAGTTTTTAAAGCTAAGATGCATTAACTGATGGTCTATTTGGCTTTTTCCAGTTCTTCAAAGAAACACTAAATCTTCAAATGCTGTAACACATGACAAGGTTCCAGGAGATTTAGCACTTGCTTAGAGGGAACAAGTTAAATGTTGTGCATGAAGAGTGTCAAGTTTGGCAATGTGGGAACAACGAACTTCCTTGTTTCAATTACTGAATGTTCCTCCTCACGATTTACCAATACCAACTCTAAGTTTTCCGCATTCTTCACTACACTGCTTACCAGAGAGTGGCTGAGGCACTCACAGCCTGCCTCTGACTCCAGGCAGGACACTTGGCAAAGGTAAAGGAAACAACTAACCCAGCTCTGCTGGGCAGGATTTTATGAACAACATCTTCCTCAGAAAAGTCCTGAAGTTGGCAGAAGCAGACACAGTATTTTATGACAGAAGACAAGATTAAAAACACCACTTGAAGCTATAGGGTTAATATTTAGTGCAGTTCCAAGGGTGAGGTTGGAAGTCTGACCTTCTTTAACAGATCTTAATAGTCTTATCTTAGAATACTGCTGTTACTTGGATTCCATGTTTCAAGTCTGCAATCAGTGCTGCACTTAAGCAAGAGGAGGTCAAAAGCTGCATTTGGAATTTCCAGGACCCTTAATATTTTTAGTACTTTGAATTATTATTTAAGACACAAACATAGCTTCAAAGCCAATTTGCCAAGTTCTTCATCATGACATTCTGGGACCATACGATAAACTCTTAATTCAGGAAAGCAGAAATCTAACACTAAGGATCTCATATTCAAATGCACGGAGAACTAGAATTCTGGGAAAGATTTTATGCAAACCAGTGGGACAACCATTACAGTACTCCTGGAATACATCTTCCCTCACAACAGGCCTGAGAAAAGTAAGAGAGAAAAGGATCTATAACTACATAAAGTCCAGGCAAGAGGCATATATAACCAAATAAGATGTTGATAATGCCAGTAATAAGCAAAAAGGTACAGTGACAAGTTTTCTCCTAACACGAATGTATACAGCAGTCCTTGACTATGCAAAGACTACTTCAATAAACAGTCATTCTGCAAAACAAACAGCCTGGGATGAACTCCCCTCAAGCTCTGGGGTTTAGGGTTTGTTTTTTTTTTTCAGATGACTTGAAAAGCATTCATTGACCTAAAACGTTAGTTTAAGTTTTGAAACACGTTCAGGACCAAATCTAACGTGAAATGTAACTACTTACAGAAGAATAATCATTTAACTTTAAGGTTTTGTAGAAGAAAAGGAAGCTAATGTTCTTCGCCAATGATTATTTCATTAACCTCTTCACCAAAAATAGAATTTAACCCAAATAATCCAGTCATTTTAGTATTACTTCCTCTTTTAATAAAGGCTACCATCCTCCATTACAAGCTCTGCCGAAACCAGAAGCAAATCTTGCTTAGTTTTAAAACACTGTATGGAAGACTATCACCTCCTGGGTGCACATTTGTTCACAGTTAGAGCACCCCACCTTCCTGGAGTATCACTGTAATCAAAACTACTGGTAATTCAGGTTTTGACTCACAGTTAAAGGATGGACTGCCAATATTTTAGCTTGGATTTAATGACAATAACTCTTCCTTGCAAGTCAAAATAACTGGGTGCAGACCCTTCTAAAAATTCAACTGATTCCTTGAATCCAGGCAGTTAGAATACACAGTGTTAACCAAGAATATTATAATCATAAAAAATAGACTGTAAGCTAAGCTGCAACATATGTTCATTAAAAAGAGTCCCTTCTCTTCTTTATAGCATAAATTTTTTTGGCATTTATTATGAAGAATTGAACAAAAAAGCTTTAAACATGAGCAGGGACACAAACCCAAGATCCTGGAGACATGCCAATGTAGACAATGCTATTTTACCCAAATTGTTTGCCTTGCTGCTTTAAACAGCAACATGCTGACCATTTTCTGTCCCTATCTGTCGGGCAGCAACAACATTGAATGGCAATGAAACTCTGAGATAAGACTGCAAATTCTGCACATATAGGTATCTCAGCACTTAAAGTAACCATGCCCCAGTAAATTCTTCACTTTTGCTCTACTTTTTAATTCCTAGAACAAGAATCAGAAACCAGGAGGATACATCCAAACATTTGAGCATAAACCCTCAGCACCAGGGTATGGAAAAGCAAGCTACTTTGGACATTGGCCTGTTGATTCATCAGTTCCTTGTTTGAACAACAGTCAGAGTCAGACTCTGTTGTGGGGCAACCTGTGACAGCATCACAACCTGTGAAAATACGCATATGGATACCAACAGTGACCGAAAACAAAACCATAAAGCTGCCAAGAGACATCACCGTAAAGCTTTCAAACCTTTCATTAAGTTTCTGCCAAATGAGATTTATCAAATTTTTTTTCTCAACATAGTTACTATTTAACTAATATTTTGTTTCTCAGGTTTCCCTGTCAGATTACTGGCATCCTGTAACTATAAAATACTTAGCTTGAAAACAGATTGCAGAACATTAGATCTACTGAGAAACACTGATAAACACTTTTAACAGAATAACAGAAATACACAATGTTTTAAGCAAGTTTGTAATTCCACTAACAAGACAGATGGAAACCCGCCTTATGAATAGCACCAATGAGGTATTCGCTATTGTTGCTTATTTGCAGAAGCCAGTACGGAAGGGCCAATATGAGGCTGAGGGAAAATTAACCCATCCAAAGGGAAAATACTGTTTAGATACTTGTGCAAAAAACCACAGGAAATCTAAAAGCAAAATAAGGTGATACACTACTTAGACTTCCAAAGAGCCCAGCACAAGCTTTAAGTAAAATAACCATACGTTCTACAACTACACTGAAAACTCAGTATATTCCTGAACATGCCCCATGTGAAATTCTGATAGCATCTGCAGGTGTAATTTCTGAAGTCTGATTGCCAGTGCTAGCTGTTTTCAATAATGAAAGTGATATTGGCACTTTAGAAAGGAGTCCCTAACAGATAAAGCAATTGCGTCTAATTCATCACAAGCTACCACAGTAGGCAGATGTCTATACATTTCCATCTATATGTGCAACATATACTCAAAGCTGTGTATAGCTGCCACTACATGTACACTGAACTCGATACAATCTATGAACTCTACATGGCCACAGAAGCAATCCAATAAGCCTTTACTATAGAATATGCTCTCTGGAACACCAGCTCCTTACACACCAACAGCCTTATGCTAGTAACAACAGAGCTGCTGGAAGTGCAGAGGTGGCAATCCATTCAGCTTATGAACAACTGATTCCTTTTGTATTACATCATTCAACTACCCATTAAGGAGCTGGACTGACAGGATCCAGAATATGCATAGCCCAGCCCTCCACGGTAAACGAGAGCATTCGCAAAGATTAAGACTCAAAGAAATTGGTGATTCATCAGGGCGTCAAAACAGCGCTTCCCCAATTCCCGGCAATGTTCTAGGCCAAGCAGCTAGCCACATATTAGCAACCTCTGTCAGACTTCCAATTTTGGAGATAATTGCTGTTCCTGAAACACATACCCAGACACAAAATACCTGCAGCAGCACACATCACAGAATGAACACTGTCATGACTATCCTAATCACACTATTATGCTGTATTACAGTCACACCTAATTTAAGCAGTCCAAAGTACCTTTGTTGTCTGCAGGTATTGCTCCATAGCACCTGCTTCCAAATGGGGGGGCACCCCCCTTTAGAAAGGGTATGGAACAGTTACACAAAAGTGAAAGACCAGTGATTTCATAAATCCTTGGCTCCATCACATCACCAAAACTTAAGTACCACCAGCTGGGAACCAATTAACAGAATTTGTTTCTATCTTGAAATACTTTATGGAACTTGAGTAGATGAATGGGTGGAACAGAAATTGACTGCTAGTCTCCTGTTTCTAACAAGTTCCACAAACTTGTTGGTTGTAGACACATTTTTATCATTAGACAGTCAAAGTCAGCATATGCTTAAAGAGAAAGAAACAGATTGCTGGAATAGGAATGGGTCTTCGTCAATTACCCAGTATTTACAGTACCAAAGCATTTTTGACCAGGTGAAATATCACTCAGTTCTATATTCAGAGAAGGTGCTTCAGAGTGCTATTTTTGTGTTTGACTGTTATGATACACTAGCTAGCCTTGAGTTTAGCACAGAGGAGTTAATTCACAGGAAAAGAAAACAAAGACCTTTCCCAAAGCATTAGTTTGAAAATACAGTAAATACAGTTTGAACTGGTACCTTTCACAAAGCACATTACCAGTTCAGGGGAAGAGGAGGCGCACGTGTGCGTCTTGTCTTTTTTGAGGGATCACAAACTTTGAAATAGTGATAGTTTTAAGTTTTACATCACTTTCCCCTCCGTAATTCAATTACTGGCTTCTGTGGTGAAGAAGTACGTCTAGATCCACTCATCTAGATCTTGTATATGCTCTAAAATGAGAGTATTAATTTCAGCATGCACATGCCTTGCTTTCAGAACATTGCTCAAACACCTTTCCAGGGCCTTTACTACAAGAGTAGCTTTTACTCTCATCTTCTACACAGCTCTCCACACATCACTACCTCTTTCAAAACTGCAGGGAGAGGGTTAACTTTCTTCCTTACAACGTCCTGTTTTGTAATATCCTGTCTTTCCAACTCATACCTGTGTGCTCATTCTGAATGCAAATGCATGAGACTTCTAATACTCCTGTTAGCTGAGTATCACTGATTGCATACAGGAAAAAATCGCAGCCTGAGAAGATTTTCTACAGTTATGTCCAAGACTTAGACAAACCTGTTGTCTAAAAATGTCATTTTGCTAGTAAATGCATAGAGCAACAGAGCACTTTGTAAACCACACTTTTCACGACGTCGTACATCATGTAACAGATTCTCACATGTGTGCACACATGCACAGGCACACAAATCACACTCCCAAAGCTTAATATTCTCCAGACTCCAGAATACATTTCTTTGTTTTCTGCCAGCGATAGCCCTCCTGACACTGCATTTGTAAGCTACCTCCACAGCCACCTTTGCACCTCCAAGGCAAGAGTGCCCTTCAAGATCGATAAGGCTGTGGTCTTTGCAAAACCTGCTCCTTCCAGCACAGGCACAAGAAAAGGTAAGTCAAGTGCTTTACATCTTATTTGTGTGCCTTACCTGTTAATTTACGAGAATGTGAATGCCTGATGAATATATACAGACACCATGGAATTAAACATTAATAGCACCGACAGTCCTAAAAGCCACCTAGTTTTAAAAAAATCAAACTGATGGAACATATCTACACCTAATTACTTTGTTTTTTGTAACTCCATTTTTGCTACCTTTAAGCTGTCACTTTAGATTTGTCATGCACTATGGTCAGAAGCATGCCTTTTCAGTGTCTAGCATGTGCATTTTGTGAGGTAATGTAATAAATATTTAACAAAGAGTTTATATTACCATGCCAATTAAGCTCTCAACTGATTTAAAGCCAAAGCCACTGCAAGATGAGAGACTTAATAAGGGACGCAGCAACAGATCAGCACAGACCACGTAGATTAGACAAACCTGACTGTATTGACTTTGCATTTCAGTAAACAAACCAAGTATTTAACTTTACTCTAACAGAAA
Organism: Corvus kubaryi; assembly: GCF_017639235.1. Lineage (NCBI taxonomy): Eukaryota > Metazoa > Chordata > Aves > Passeriformes > Corvidae > Corvus > Corvus kubaryi. The sequence continues at coordinate 48,721,666 of NW_024581137.1, read as the reverse complement.
TAAAACATCATCACCAAAAACTGCCTACGTGGTTTCTGTATGTCTCAAAGAAACAAAAACCCCCAAACAAAATCCCCAAGCCCCCACAATTGCCTCCAGTTCCAGATCTTCTGTTTTGCTCTGTAATGAAGCAGATTTAAGATACAGCCCCGTATCTATGCAATATATATAATAAATATGTATCAGTCATTCATACCTTTCTATGTGTATCTTGGCACTAAAGCCAGCCACAAAAAGCAACTAAGGCAGCACACACTTCCGCTGACACCTTTATTCCCTTATGGAGTTTGTGTGTCAATGGGTAAAAAACCCCCAGAAAAAAACACAAAGTAAACAATTCAATCTAACCCAGAACACTGTGTGTGCTTAAGGACCCAATTACATACAATTGTTTATTAAAGAACATCCAAGAGATCAAATGTTTTCAATTAATTCATTTAAGCAAAACTTTTACCTTCGTTCAAATAAAGAGATTTTTTCCCCAAAGCGTAAGACCAATTAAATGTATGAGTAATTGTGGCTTCCACACAAAGAGCATACACGCATAAATAACAGCAAATCTAGAAGAGGAAAATTTTCTGTAGACATTATATATAAAATATATACTGGTTTTTGTATACGCATTATCAGGCCTCAGCCTAGTTTTCACCTCCTTTTCACCTCCCACAAAAAAATTAAAAAATATAAAAATATCAATGTTGTTCTAATAACTAGAGCAATTAAGCTGATTAGCTTCATATCTTGAGAATTGACTAGAAGAAATGCTTACAAGTCAGCAGAGAGAAGTGAAAGTTCAACTGATAAAAAGTTACCAGACCAGAATCAAAACCCAAGAGTTGTGAAATCCCAGCAAGTTGAAAAAAAAATACAACATGCTTTGACCTTTGAGAATTTATCCAATGTGTAAAAATCAGATAAGTTTGACGTGAAATTTAAACCACAAGACAGACCTTACAATAGCAATCCTTGAGGCAGTACTTAAGAGAGATTCCTTCTCCAATTTTACTAAGGATTCAGAGGCAAACAGAACTAGGCCAGAGACAAGACGCAGAATCGGAAACCAGAATTCCCATGGTTTTACCCCAACCGTGACTCAAGTTTAAACAGTGGTTTTGAAACCAGCTCTCTCTCTCTGTGGCCACAGGCAAGTCTTAACCACTTTGCCTCAATTCGCTTACCTGCAGAATAAAAATAATTATACTTATCTGCCACACAGGAATCTCGTACAACAAACACTGTTTGGCAAGTGCACATCTGTTTAAACTGTGGACAAAGCTACGTAGCAATTTTGAGCACCTGGGCAAACTGAAACTGAGAGTGAAAACAACTTCGCTGAAGCAGCTACCAAAGGCCCAACAACAACTAAATTCTGGGGGCAACACAGCGCCCGTGTGCCGTCTGCTCCCACAGGTTCTGCTGTGCAGCCTGGGCGCACCCCCGGCCCGCCGGCAATTCACCTGCTCAGGACACGGCTCGCGTGGAAAGTCAGCGATGTGCCCGGAGCGATGGGCCAGGGGCTAGCACCGCCTGCTGCTCCGGAGGGTCCCAGCCGCCCATCCGCCCCGGCCGGGTAGCCGGGATGGCTCCAGACGGGTCCCCCCGGCGCTCGCCCCTTCCCGCTCGCCCCACGGCACACGCGGCTCTCCCGCAAGGCCCCGTCGGCGCGGGGGCAAAGCTCACCCGCTGTGCCCGGGGCGGCGAGGCCGCAGTGCGGGAGCGGCCCCGGCGGCTCGCCCGCCCTACCCCCGCCACCACCGTGGCCCCGACCCGGGATCCTCCTCCTCCCTCCCGTCTCTCCCCCGGGAACCGCCTCGGGTGGGAAGATGGCGGCTCCGGCCGCCTCCCCGGTGCGAGGGGGCGGTGGAGCGGGGGGTGTCGCTCCCCCTCCGGCCCCGCCATACCCCCGCACCGGGAGATGCGGGTGCGGAACGGCTCCGGCGGGCGCCGCCGCCCGGAGGGCGCGGGCCGGGCGGCCCCTCGCACTCACCTGTCACCAACAGCCGCCGCCGCCCTCGGGCCGGGGCTCGGCACGGGGGACACGGGCGGGCACGGGGGAGGGGG